>NW_025536368.1:50000-60725 GCF_020615455.1 Coregonus clupeaformis
AGATCAGGGTTGGGTTATAAAAAAATATCTGAAACTTTGAACATCCCACGGAGCACCATTAAATCCATTATAAAAAAATGGAAAGAATATGGCACCACAATAAACCTGCCAAGAGAGGGCCGCCCCACCAAAACCACCAGGCAAGGAGGGCATTAATCAGAGAGGCAACAAAGAGACCAAAGATAACCCTGAAGGGCTGAAAGCTCCACAGCGGAGATTGGAGTATCTGCCCATGGGACCACTTTAAGCCGTACACTCCACAGAGCTGGGCTTTACGGAAGAGTGGCCAGAAAAAAGCCATTGCTTAAAGAAAACAATAAGCAAACACGTTTGGTGTTCGCCAAAGGCATGTGGGAGACTCCCCAAACATATGAAAGAAGGTACTCTGGTCAGATGAGACTAAAACTTTTTGGCCTTCAAGGAAAACTTTATGTCTGGCGCAAACCCAACACCTCTCGTCACCCGAGAACACCATCCCCCACAGTGAAGCATGGTGGTGGCAGCATCATGCTGTGGGGATGTTTTTCATCGGCAGGGACTGGGAAACTGGTCAGGAATTGAAGGAATGATGGATGGAGCTAAATACAGGAAATTCTTGAGAGAAACCTGTTTCAGTCTTCCAGAGATTTGAGACTGGGACGGAGGTTCACCTTCCAGCAGGACAGTATTTTTTTATTTCACCTTTACTTAACCAGGTAAGCCAGTTGAGAACAAGTTCTCATTTACAACTGCGACCTGGCCAAGATAAAGCAAAGCAGTGCGATAAAAACAACAACACAGATTTACATATGGGGTGTATGTGACCCTAAGCATACTGCTAAAGCAACACTCGAGTGGTTTAAGGGCAAACATTTAAATGTCTTGGAATGGCCTAGTCAAAGCCCAGACCTCAATCCAATTGAGAATCTGTGGTATGACTTAAAGATTGCTGTACACCAGCAGAACCCATCCAACTTGAAGGAGCTGGAGCAGTTTTGCCTTGAAGAATGGGCAAAAATCCCAGTGGCTAGATGTGCCAAGCTTATAGAGACATACCCCAAGAGACTTGCAGCTGTAATTTCTGCAAAAGGTGGCTCTACAAAGTATTGACTTTGGGTGGTGAATAGTTATGCACGCTCAAGTTTTCTGTTTTTTTTTGTCTTATTTCTTGTTAATTCCAGGTTGTAAGGCAACAAAATAGGAAAAATGCCAAGGGGGGTGAATACTTTCGCAAGCCACTGTATACCATCTCTTTTACGGTCCTCCCTTGTTTTCTGACCTCAATGGGACTTCCTGGTTTAATAAAGGTTAAATAATACCAGTAATGTCCCCAGCTGTCATAATATTAACCCATCATGCTCTGGAAAAAGGTACATGGCTAATTAAAGTCATGCTCTGAAAGGTCACTGAAAGGTCACTGAAAGGTCACTGGTCTAACTCATCAGATTTACTACATGCATTTTAAGTAGCATCCAAAATGCCTCTGGTCAATGCCACCCTATTCCATATAATTAAGACTCTGGTCAATGCCACCCTATTCCATATAATTAAGACTCTGGTCAATGCCACCCTATTCCATATAATTAAGACTCTGGTCAATGCCACCCTATTCCATATAATTAAGACTCTGGTCAATGCCACCCTATTCCATATAATTAAGACTCTGGTCAATGCCACCCTATTCCATATAATTAAGACTCTGGTCAATGCCACCCTATTCCATATAATTAAGACTCTGGTCAATGCCACCCTATTCCATATAATTAAGACTCTGGTCAATGCCACCCTATTCCATATATTTAAGACTCTGGTCAATGCCACCCTATTCCATATATTTAAGACTATGGTCAATGCCACCCTATTCCATATATTTAAGACTCTGGTCAATGCCACCCTATTCCATATAATTAAGACTCTGGTCAATGCCACCCTATTCCATATATTTAAGACTCTGGTCAATGCCACCCTATTCCATATAATTAAGACTCTGGTCAATGCCACCCTATTCCATATAATTAAGACTCTGGTCAATGCCACCCTATTCCATATATTTAAGGCTCTGGTCAATGCCACCCTATTCCATATATTTAAGACTCTGGTCAATGCCACCCTATTCCATATATTTAAGACTCTGGTCAATGCCACCCTATTCCATATAATTAAGACTCTGGTCAATGCACCCCTATTCCATATAATTAAGACTCTAGTCAATGCCACCCTATTCCATATAATTAAGACTCTGGTCAATGCCACCCTATTCCATATATTTAAGACTCTGGTCAATGCCACCCTATTCCATGTATTTAAGACTATGGTCAATGCCACCCTATTCCATATAATTAAGACTCTGGTCAATGCCACCCTATTCCATATATTTAAGGCTCTGGTCAATGCCACCCTATTCCATATAATTAAGACTCTGGTCAATGCCACCCTATTCCATATAATTAAGACTCTGGTCAATGCCACCCTATTCCATGTATTTAAGACTATGGTCAATGCCACCCTATTCCATATAATTAAGACTCTGGTCAATGCCACCCTATTCCATATATTTAAGACTCTGGTCAATGCCACCCTATTCCATATAATTAAGACTCTGGTCAATGCCACCCTTATTCCATATAATTAAGACTCTGGTCAATGCCACCTATTCCATATAATTAAGACTCTGGTCAATGCCACCTTATTCCATATAATTAAGACTCTGGTCAATGAACCCTATTCCATATAATTAAGGCTCTGGTAAATTAACCCTATTCCATATAATTAAGACTCTGGTCAATGCCACCCTATTCCATATAATTAAGACTCTGGTCAATGCCACCCTATTCCATATGATTAAGGCTCTGGTCAATGGACCCTATTCCATATAATTAAGACTCTGGTCAATGAACCCTATTCCATATAATTAAGGGTCTGGTCAATGAACCCTATTCCATATAATTAAGGCTCTGGTCAATGCCACCTATTCCATATAATTAAGGCTCTGATAAAAAGTATAGTGCACTATATAGGGAATAGGGTGTCATTTCTCTGGTCTAAAGTAGTGCACTATATAGGGAATAGGGTGCCGTTCTCTGGTCTAAAGTAGTGCACTATATAGGGAATAGGGTGCCAGTCTCCCTCTCTCTCCCACTATCTCTCCACTATCTCCCTGTATCGTTTTAATGAATAGGGTCATTTTGGGCTGCCCACTATCTCCCCACTCTCTCCCTGAATCGTTTTAATGAATAGGGGGTCATTTTTGGGACTCAGTCTTAGGGGCCCGATTCAATCACGTCCGCTTCAGCCGAATATCTGCACAGCTGATGTTTTTACAGAGTCTGAGGTGGAACTTTGTTAGAGCTGAATCCAAATCAACAAGCGTCTCTGGCGTACACCTGAAGAGGCCGTTCACGGAGACGCATGGAGAGAATATCCCACGCAGCCTTGTTAACCAGTTGGAACACAGGAAAGTGATGTAATCTTTGTGGCGCAGTGGTCTAAGGCACTGCATCGCAGTGCTAGCTGTGCCACTAGAGATCCTGGTTCGAATCCAGGCTCTGTCGAGCGGCCGTGACTGGGAGACCCCATGGGGCGGCACACAATGGCCCCAGGGTAGGGGAGGGAATGGCCAGCAGGGATGTAGCTCAGTTGGTAGAGCATGGCGTTTGTAACGCCAGGGTTGTGGGTTCGATTCCCATGGGGGGCCAGTATGAAAATAAAAAAATTAACTGTAAGTCGCTCTGGATAGGAGCATCTGCTAAATGAATAAAATGTAAATTTAATCTACACCTCCATTAGGACGATATAAAATCCTCTTTATTTAGTTGAATGATTTTTTTTAATTTATTTGAGCGTCGTTATTTCTATATTATACTACGCTTTCTCTTTCTAAAACTTCTAACGGGAAGGGGGAAGGTGTGGCTTCGTGACATCACAAGAGCAGCTGCTCACCAATTTGAAAGGGCTCCAACGCGGTTCCACCTCCGACGCCGCCAAAAAACCATCAGCTGTGCGGTACGGCTCTCGCCCGGGTTAACTCTTGATCTGATTGAATCTAGGCCTTAATGTGTTTTAATGTTTTCGGAGGCAGCGGTGTGTTTGCATTGACCTAACCATGAAGTCATAGTCTCCCTCCGCGAGTACCTTTCTGGGTATATATAATATTAATAATACTAATATGGTTTGGAATGCTATCTAAGTCATTATGTTAAATGTTTCAGAGAAATGAAAAAAAAAGCTTCTGGACATCGACTGTATTTTTCCCTGCATCTGTTAAAGCATCTCTCTAATAAGAATGATGAATGGCTGGAGTGGAATACTGGGAGATATATATATTTCTGCATTCCAAATGGCACCCTATTCCCTGTATAGTGCACTACCCCATAGTGCTCTGGTAAAAAAAGTAGTGCACTATATAGGGAATGGGGTGCCATTTGGGGACGTAGTAATACTCTTTTAGATGGTTTCTCAGATGCTGAGTCAGTCGATACTAATGTGATCCAGATGAATAAAGCTTTACTGGAAGGGGAATAAATGGGTCATAGTTGCCAGAAGCCATAGAGTTTTAGACAACAGTTATACTTCAAATGATGATCCATGGATGGTAATCGCTCTCTCTCTGTCTCTCTCTCTCTCTGTCTCTCTCTCTCTGTCTCTCTCTCTCTCTCTCTCTCTCTCTCTGCTCCTCTCTCTCTCTCTCTCTCTCTCTCTCTCTCTCTCTCTCTTTACCTCTTTCTCTCTCTCCTCCCCCTTCCCTCCTCTCGCTCTTCATCTCTCCTCCCTGCCTCTTTCCCACCCACCCTTTCTCTCCTCCTCCCTCTCTCTCTCTCTCTCTGTAGGGGATTTGGAGTTGTATCCACGGCGTCCACATCGACATGAAAAAGAAGTCGGACCTGGACTTTAGCCCTCAGGCCAACATGTTGAAGCTCATCAAGTCAGCCAAGCAGATGACCAACATGTCCAACCTGTCTGCTTCCAGGATCAACTCCCCCAAGCGGGCGGCTGAGTTCATGCACTCGAGCGGGGCCCATGATCATGGACATGATGGAGGAGAAAGGTTTTTGATTTTGTTTTGATTTATTTGACAATTTACGAAGCACGATACAACCACACACATTGTGGATACAATGCATTTTTTAAAAATCATTGAGGATGGTTCTTCTTCGTTTTAAGGTAACTTCATCTACGCCGACAATCGAAGCTACGCCCTAAAGATGCGGTGATCTCACGGCGATACAGGCGACCTCCAGGCCTACCTGGCCAACCGACACAAAGACCACCTGAATAACTACATCTTCCAGGGGCGGACAGCACCCTCCCGACCCTCAACGAGTCAAACCCCAACTCCGTGGAGGTGGCGGTGAGCGCGGACTCCGCCCCAGACTAACGCCAAGCCCAGGGGGCCTGTGGAAGAAGTCGGTGGACACCCCTGCGGCAGGGTCCGGGTGTCCCGGTCCCCGACATGCTGTCCCCCGACCCCGCGTGTCCATGAAGACCCAGCGCTACCTGCCGGAAGGCGCCGCTCACTCGGACATCTCCGACTGCTCCAGCCGAGGAGCGGTTCGTATCAGGACCCCGGAGAACAACAAGCACCCGAAGAACAAGGACGGATTAAAAAAAAGACAGTTGCCATCGAAATACCCCAGGGACTGCAAGCGAGGTAGAGCTGTCCTACTTAAAGACTAAGCAGGGCAGCGGAGTGGGGAGGGGGTGGGACCGCAGGGACAGACACAGGGACAGGGGAAAATCTACACCATAGACTCGGACAGAGAGCTCAATCTCCACTCGGACCCCTTACACTACCGCGAGAGCGCGGCCTGGCCGCCGACTGACGACCTGGACTACCCAGAGATCTACTCCGACCACAACGACAACTACAGGAAGTGTCAGGACCAGCCAATCATCCACCTCAACTCGTCCCCACTGCGCCACACGGACGTTGACCTGCTCCCGACTCGGCCTACTCCAAACACTACGGCGTTAATAACGATAAGAGCCTGTCCCTGTCGCCTCACGAGAACAACGACCGCTACAAACAGACCCACTGCCGCTCCTGTCTGTCCAAGTTCCCCACGGCAGCAGCTACACCCCGGGTCACTTCACGCCCCACAAACACTGCTTCTGCCGCCGCACACGCCGCCGCTGCCCGTTCGCCCTACAACCGCTGCGAGGCATGCCTCCACACCGCTAACCTACGAATCAGCGAAACCAGCTGCTCCAGGACGCCATGCTGACCAACCGGAATATGCAACACCGGGATGAGATGTTCGGCCACTACCGGCCTCAGACGGACGGCCGCTGACGTCCAGAAGAGGAAAGAAGGCATGCCTGTCCCGCCAGCACTCCTTTGACAACATCGTGCTGGAGAAGCCCAAGAGAGGTGGACCTGGGGGCGGCCCGCACGCTCCGTCAGCCTGCAAGGAGAAAGAGCGCTGTTTCCTGGATGATTGCCCCTATGCTAACCTGTTCAGCGTCCGCCAGGCAGACAAGCTGTCCGGCTCCAGGTCCACGCTGTTCACCCTGGAGGAGGGCAAGCGGAGCGGTCGCTGTACCCCGATCACGGTTCCGACAACCCCTTCATGGCGGCTTCGCTGAGGGACGACACGCCGCCGTCCACGGACGTAGCTACTCCGACATTTACAAACAGCTGGGAGGAGGAGGGCTCAAAACGTCTTCTATCGCAACGCAACGAGAACAATCTGAGATCCTCTGTCAAGTCCACTGCCTACTGCTCCCGGGAATGAGGCGGAACCAGTAATGACATGTACATTACAGAGCATGCTGATGCCTTATATACGCCAATAAGACTGAGCGCATACTCAGCCGCCCCATGGCGGGAGTGCTAAACTAAGACCCAGTTCAGCAATGACGGTTTATAGAAATACCCAGTCTGGAGTGGACGTTAAATAACTTTATTATTATATAGTATATATTATTAATTATAAGGGTTATTATGAAGTCTCGCTTTGTTGTATTATAGAGTTTCAAACTATCTAATATCCACTTAGGATGCCATAGACACACTTCTTCCTACTACTACTACTACTATTACTACTACATCTTTAAACCTAGAATAAGTACCAGGGGAGTTCAAGCTCTCTCTCTCTTTACTGATCTCACTGTTCCTTCTCCCTGTAAGCAAGGGGTTTGGGCTTCCACGGGGTTGATGACATGGACCTGATTCATGGACAGATAGACAGACAGGGCAGGGGTTGAGGGAACGAAGGATAGACAGACCTTAGAGAAGAATCAGAGAGAGAGAGAGATAGGGAGGAGGAGGAATAGAGAGAGAGACAGGAGGGAGAGGGAGGAATAGGAGAGAGAGACAGGGAGGAAGAGGAATTAGAGAGAGAGACAGGGATGAGGAGGGAGGAATCAGGAGAGAGAGACAGGGAGGAGGAAGAGGAATCAGGAGAGAGAGACAGGTAGGAAGAGGAATCAGGGAGAGAGTGACAGGGAGGAAGAAGAATCAGAGAGAGAGAGAGAGATAGGAGAGAGAGGGAGGGAATTAGGAGAGAGAGACAGGGAGGAGAGGAGGAATCAGGGAGAGAGAGACAGGGAGGAGGAGGAATCAGAGAGAGAGACAGGGAGGAAGGGAGAGGAGAGGAGAGCAGAGACAAACGGATAGAGAGAGGAGGAGGGGAGGGGATAGGAGAGGAGAGGAGAGGAGAGAGAGAGGAGGAGAGGAGAGGAGAGGAGAGGAGAGAGAGAGGAGAGGAGAGGAGAGGAGAGGAGAGGGAGAGAAGAGAGGAGAGGAGAGGAGGGGGAGGAAGGGAGAAGACAGCTGGACAGATGGTAGGTGGTTGATGGGGACTAGCTCTGATTAAGAAAAAATGCACCCAGCATATTGGCAGGGAGAGAGGACAAGAGAGAGAGAGAGGGAAGAGGAGAGAGGAGACAGAGAGAGAGGAGAAAGAGAGAGAGAGAGAGGAGAGAGAGGAGAGAGAGAGAGAGAGAGAGAGAGAGAGAGAGAGAGAGAGAGAGAGAGAGAGAGAGAAGAGAGAGAGAGAGAGAGAGAGAGAGAGAGAGAGAGAGAGAGAGAGAATTGTAGAAGAGGAGAGAAAGAGGGGAGGGAGGGAAGGGCTGGAGAGCTAGAGTGGGAGCTGTGTGTGCTGGATAGAGCTAGGGTTGGGTGAGAGCTGTGAGGCTGGATAGAGCTAGGGTTAGTGGGAGGGCTGTGTGTGGCTGGATAGAGCTAGGGTTAGTGAGGGCTCTGGGTGGCTGGATAGAGCTAGGTTAGTGAGGGCTGTGTGGCTGGATAGAGTAGGTTTAGGAGAGTGAGGGCTGAGATAGACTAGGGTTAGTGAGAGCTCTGTGATGGCTGGATAGAGCTTAGGGTTAGTGAGAGCTCAGTGTGGCTGGATAGAGCTAGGTTAGTGAGGGTCTGGTGGCTGGATAGAGCTAGGTTAGTGAGAGCTCTGTGTGGTGGATAGAGCTAGGTTAGTGGAGAGCCTGCTGTGTGGCTGATAGAGCTAGGTTAGTGAGAGCTCTGTGTGGCTGGATAAAGGCTAGGTTAGTGAGAGCTCTGTGAGGCTGGATAGAGCTAGGGTAGTGAGGAGTTTGGGTGGATAGAGCTAGGTTAGTGAGGGCTTGGGGGGGATAGAGAGCAGGTTAGGGAGGGCTCTGTGTGGCTGGATAGAGCTAGGTTAGTGAGAGCTCTGTGTGGCTGGATAGAGCTAGGTTAGGGAGAGCTCTGTGTGGCTGGATAGAGCTATGAGGATAGCTGTGTAGGTTTGGTTTAGGAGCGTGTTGGATAGGGAAGGACTGAAGAAGGTGTGGGTAGGGCTAGGTCAGAAAGGGTTGTGGGATTTTGTAGTTTATAAACTGTAGGGGAGTTGTAGTTTATAAACTGTGTTTACAGGTGAACAGGTAAACCCTGCCGGCGAGGGATTTGTATTTATTAGTGACTCAACTAGAAAAATAAGAACCATTTTAAAACTATAAGATTAAGATATGGGGACCCTCACTATATAGATGTCAGTGTTATTTATTTGTAGCACAATAAATTTTGATTTTGCTCTCTCATCTTTTAGAAGAAGCACTAATAATGTTTTGAGATCCACTCAGGTGGGAGTAGTATTATTATTTAGCATGTGGTATTTTCAGGCTGTGGCTGCAGGCACCACTTCGTTACATAAAGGGTGGGGGGACGAGGTCTTGCTGACTATCAAGGTGGGATGAACCTGGCAAATCTGAAAACTGACCTGAGTTTAGAAATAGTTTGGATCCCTGCTTGTTCCTGCAAAAAGGGGGTGCCAGAGAGCGAGGAGACCAACCGATGGGCGGCCCGAAACTCCGCCCACGCAGCCGGCCACTCCCTCGCCGCACACCGAAGAGCTGGCGTTGTTTTTTTTCTTCTTGTTATTCCTAAAAGGAAGAATATGAAACATGTGAAATGAGAGGATGAGATTTTTTTTGTAATTGAACTTTTAATTTTTTTGTGTGTAGGGGGTAGTTCGTCGTTCCCCACCCTTGGACTGGAGAACTGCTGAGAAATGGGTGTGTGTGTGTGTGTGTGTGTGTGTGGTGTGTGTGTGAGTGTTTGCAGGGTGTGGGTGTGTGTGTGTTGGGGGAAGGATTGTCACTCTATGTCTCTACAAATATCTTTCTCTCGTGTCTGTCTGTCCGTCTGGTAAGAGCATGTAAAACCTTGCAAGCTCGGTTTACCACTATTTACGCGTTGTGTTTTCCTGTGACGGTTTCAACATGAACCACACACACGCAACGCAAACACACAACTAAGATAGCAGATATATATTAACGCATAATACCATACGCAGATGCACACACACACACACACACACACACACATACAACACACACACACACACACACACAAACACACACACAAACACACACACACACACACACACACACACACACACACACTCACACACACACACACCTATGTAGCATCACACTGTACATCAAAACCCTCTCAGAAGCTAGCATGACATTTTGATTGATTGAATTCTTAATTGTATCAAAATCAACACTTAGATGGTTTTGTGTGTTTAACCAGAAGACGTTGAAACACACCAACTACACCAACTACATCCAAACTACTACATCACTACTTACTACATCCCGCCAGAAAGCTACGTGGTACGCCCTGCTAGGCGTGACGCACGCTTCACCGGGCGGGCTTCTCCTTATCGCCTCCACATGCTTACTAAAGTCCAAAGGTCTTCCAGTGCTGTGCCTGCCCACCTGTTACAAGGAGAGTAGAGAGAGAGAGAGAGAGAGAGAGAGAGAGAGAGAGAGAGAGAGAGAGAGAGAGAGAGAGAGAGAGAGAGAGAGGGAGAGAGAGAGAGAGAGGAGAGAGAGAGAGAGAGAGAGAGAGAGAGGGGATAAGAGGTGAGGGGCAGATGGTAGGGATGTGTTGGGAGTTGATCAGACCGTAGTAAAAGACTGCTGGTCTGTCTGCTGTTGGCTGTCAAGGCGAGGCAGAGCGCCTTTCTCTAAAACGGAACACGTTACTAATACATATGATGGGTGACGGTGGTCGGTCGTCACGGAAACGCTGGGAACAGCTTTCACGGAACTCGTGAATATAATGAATAACGGAACTCTCTCTCTCTCTCCCTCTCTGGTCTCGTTCTCTCTCGTCTCTCTGCGGTCTCTCTCTCTCTCTCTCTCTCTCTCTCCTCTCTCCTCTCTCTGGTGATTGGCAGAACAATTTGTGCATAGCAGCGGGTTGCAGAGCTGCAGTCACACACACACTGTCATATCACTGTAATGGATGCAGACTGCAGACTC
>NW_025536369.1:0-55841 GCF_020615455.1 Coregonus clupeaformis
TTTCTGCAAAGGGACTACAGGACGACTGATCGTGTAAAGGAAAAGAATGAATGGGGCCATGTATCATGAGATTTTGAGTGAAAACCTCCTTCCCATCAGCAAGGGCATTGGAAGATTAAACGTGGCTGGGTCTTTCAGCATGACAATGATCTCCCAAACACACGCCCGGACGAAGGAGTGGCACACATTTCAAGGTCCTGGAGTGGCCTAGCCAGTCTCCAGATCTCAACCCCATAGAAAATCTTTTTGAGGAGTTGAAAGTCCGTTGCCCAGCGACAGCCCCAAAACATCACTGCTCTAGAGGAGATCTGCATGGAGGAATGGGCCAAAATACCAGCAACAGGTGTGAAAACCTTGTGAAGACTTACAGAAACGTTTGACCTGTCGGTATTGTTTTAACAAAGGGTATACATAAATAAAGTATTGAGAAACTTTTAGTTATTGACCAAATACTTATTTTCCACCATGGTACAAATAAATTCATTAAAAAGTCCTACAATGTGATTTTCTGGATTTTTTTTCCTCATTGTCTGTCATAGTTGACGTGTACCTATGATAATTACAGGCCTCTCTCATCTTTTTAAGTGGGAGAACTTGCACAATTGGTGGCTGACTAAATACTTTTTTCCCCCACTGTAACTATGTTTAATTGTCACTCGATTAAATTAATCATGTAACAATTAACTCATTAGGAATTTGGGGCACACACATAGGTTATTGATTACTAACGTAATACAATGAAAACATGTCCCTAGTTGACTGGACTAACAATAGCGTGAATGCTTGGGTAGAAGGAGGGTCAGAGTGGAATTGAGAGACAGAGATTCAAACTATCGTGGTTACTTTGGAAACTATGCTCACGGTAATCAGAATACTTATGCATCCTAATAATGCTCATTCGGATTAGAAATGCAACATTTTATTTACTTGTAGCTGTCCTCGATAGTTGAGTTGATGATGTAGGACTCTGGTTTGTCCTTGGTAGAGTTTCTGGTCGTAGTGCTGGTTAGGATGGATACTTCAGATGTACCAGCGGTTGTCTGAGAGGGATTGTCCTCTCCTCTCATGTCTTTAGTGAAAGTTCTCTAGACAACTATACATGCCAGCTGCAGACTGAAATGATAAGGTCTAGTGCATTGTCTTCTTCTTCACCTCGTGTAGAGGTTGAGAGTTTCAGAGAGTTTTCTCCATTTCAAACGTGTGGACTAACGTCTCATGTTTCCTGGTCTGGTCTGGTCTGGTAGAAATTCAATCATTTGCAACGTTTAGGTCACGCTTCACATCTGCTGGTCTAAAGGTTGATTTGTTTATCAAGGCTTTTTATGCCCTCTGGGTAAAAGGGGCGTTCCATCGTGATGACACGATCTCTGATGTCACTCGGGCGTGGCTAGTCACTGTGCATAGTTTATATGAAAAACTATTATCTCATTAGAAGACTAAAATCAAATTCCATCTTCACCAAAATACTCTCATACTTAATCAATATTTTATACAACATTTAGATGTAAACTTAGATAGATAGAATATAATTTCAGAGTTACAGTTATTACTTGATACCATCCTTAATGACATCACAAAATAATAAACAATATGACATGATTATTCTTTAGATCCCCACTAACCATTTCCCACATTCTTTTAAGTAGGAATATTGTTTCATTATCCACTTTGGATGTTGGAGTCTTGGCGGAAAGACTTCCTTTGTTGGAACAAGGGTCCTTTCTCCCAATACTTCATGGCAAGGAAGAGAAAGTCTGCACGGTATTTACGAGCGGTCATGAAAATTGGCCCCCAGGAAAGAGATGTTCAAACCTTTACCCTAGCCGGTATGTTTGATCCTCAACCCACGAGGGCAAGTCATGACAATGGAATCCACCCAAAACATTTGGGTTTCTGAATCTTTTCACAGCATTATAAGGCTGTGTTGAGACAATGACTTATCAATGACCCAAGCCCAGCTCAGTTAATCCAAATTCATTGTGTCGCTGAGTTGTCATAATGCATCAGCAAATGTACATTAACCCAGGGGGGTTGGAAGACAAAATTTAAGTAACGTAATTGATGTCCCTCTAACTGCCCTGAAGGCCTCTGCTGATCCCACAGCTATTGTATGCAGTAATCATGTGCCTATGAACCAGAGTTATACTGTTAGCACTGAGGCGGTGTGCCCTAGTAGGATGTCCACTGTGTGCAGTTCACCCTGCACTAACATAAATAGCATGAGCATGTCTACTTCTGCTAAGCATCCAAGTAAAGCAATGAAAACAATTAAGCATCCCAGAAAAGTGCTAAAAATAGCCCACGTTAACATATGTAGCCTAAGAAACAAGGTTCATGAAGTCAATAACTTGCTAGTAACAGATGACATTCATATTCTGACTATCTCTGAAACTCACATAGATAATACCTTTGATGATACCGTGGTAGCAATAAATGGTTATAACATTTACAGAAAATACAGAAATGCCAATGGGGGCTGTGTTGAGGTCTATATTAAGAACCACATTCCTGTAAAGCTTAGAGAGGATCTCATGTTAAATACTGTTGAAGTAATATGGCTACAGGTTCATGTGCCTCACCTAAAGCCCATTCTTGTGGAAAGCAGCTATAGACCACCAAGTACTAACATTCAGTATCTGGATAATATGTGTGAAATGCTTGATAATGTATGTGATAGCAACAGAAAGGTATATTTTCTGGGTGATTTCAATATTGACTGGCTTTCATCAAGCTGTCCACTCAAGAAAAAGCTTCAAACTGTAACCGGTGCCTGCAATCTGGTTCAGGTTATCAGTCAACCTACAAAGGTAGTTACAAACAGCACAGGAATGAAATAATCAACAATCATGTACTGATCACATCTTTACTAATGCTGCAGACATTTGCTTTAAAGCAGTATCCAAATCCATCGAATGTAGTGATCACAATATAGTGCCCTGGACACCATATGTGAACTGATTGCCCCCCATCTATCCTCAGAGTTCGTACTGCTGGTGACCTAAACTGAGATATGCTTAACACCCCAGCCAACCTACAATCTAAACTAGATGCCCTCAATCTCACACAAATTATCAACGAACCTACCAGGTACAACCCTAAATCTGTAAACACCCAGGGCACCCTCCATAGACATCATCCTGACAATTTTACCTCTAAATACACCTCTGCTGTCTTCAACCAGGATCTCAGCGATCACTGCCTCATTGCCTGCATCCGTAATGAGTCACGCGGTCAAAACGACCACCCCTCATCACTGTCAAACGCTCCCTAAAAACACTTTGAAGCGCAGGCCTTTCTAATTGACCTGGCTCGGGTATCCTGGATGGATATTGACCTCATTCCGTCAGTAGAGGGATGCCTGGTTGTTCTTTAAAAGTGCTTTCCTCTCAATCTTAAATAAGCATGCCCCATTCAAAAAAAATTCAGAACTAAGAACAGATATAGCCCCTGGTTCTCCTCAGACTTGACTGCCCTTGACCAGCACAAAAACGTCCCTGTGGCGTACTGCATTAGCATCGAACAGCCCTGCGATATGCAACTTTTCAGTCAGGAAGTCAGATACCAATATAAATCAGTTAGGAAAGCAAAGGATAGCTTTTTCAAACAGAAATTTGCATCCTGTAGCACTAACTCCAAAAGTTTTGGGACACTGTAAAGTCCATGGAGAATAAGAGCACTTTCCTCCCAACTGCCCACTGCACTGAGGCTAGGAAACACTGTCACCACCAATAAATCTACAATAATCGAGAATTTCAACAAGCATTTTTTATGCCTGGCCATGCGTTCCACCTGGCTACCACTACCCCGGCCACCAGCTCTGCACCCACGCTGCAACTTGCCCATGCCCCCGCTTCTCCTTCACACAAATTCAGACAGCTGATGTTCTGAAAGAGCTGAAAATAAAAATCTGGACGCCTACAAATCAACTGGGCTAGACAATCTGGACCACTCTTTCTAAAATTAGCCGTCAAAATTGTCGCAACCCCTATTACTAGCCTGTTCAACCTCTCTTTCGTAACGTCTGAGATCCCCAGAGATTGGAAAGCTGCCGCGGTCATCCCCCCTCTTCAAAGGGGGTGACACTCTGATCCAAACTGTTACAGACCTATATCCATCCTGCCCTGCCTTTACAAAGTATTTGAAAGCCAAGTTAACAAACAGATCACCGACCATTTCGCATCCCACCGTACCTTCTCCGCTATGCATTCCGGTTTCCGAGCTGGTCATGGGTGCACCTCAGCCACGCCAAGGTCCTAAACGAGTATTATAACCGCAATCGATAAAAGACAGTACTGCGCAGCCGTCTTCATCGACTGGCCAAGGCTTTCGGACTCTGTCAACTACCGCATTCTTATTGGCAGACTGCCTCGCCCTGGTTCACCAACTACTTCTCAGATAGAGTTCAATGTGTCCAAATCGGAGGGCCTGTTGTCTGGACCTCTGGCAGTCTCTATTGGCGTGCCACAGGGTTCAATTCTCGGGCCGACTCTATTCTCTGTGTGTATCAATGATGTCGCTCTTGCTGCGGGTGACGCTCGGATCCACCTCTATGCGGACGACACCATTTTGTATACATCTGGCCCTTCATTGGACACTGTGTTAACAAACCTCCAAACGAGCTTCAACGCCATACAACACTCCTTCCGTAGCCTCCAACTGCTCTTAAACACTAGTAAAACTAAATGGATGCTCTTCAACCGAACGCTGCTTGCACCCGCCCATCCGCCTAGAATCACTACTCTCAGCGGGTCTGACCTAGAGTATGTGGACAACTACAAATACCTAGGTGTCTGGTTAGACTGTAAACTCTCCTTCCAGACTCACATTAAGCATCTCCAATCAAAAGTTCGATCTAGAATCGGCTTCCTATTTCGCAACAAAGCCTCCTTCACTCATGCTGCCAAACATGCCCTCGTAAAACTGACTATTTACAAAATAGCCTCCAACACTCTACTCAGCAAATTGGATGTAGTCTATCACAGTGCCATCCGTTTTGTCACCAAAGCCCCATATACTACCCACCATTGTGACCTGTACGCTCTTGTTGGCTGGCCCTCACTACATATTTGTCGCCAAACCCACTGGCTCCAGGTCATCTATAAACCACTGCTAGGCAAATCCCCGTCTTATCTTAGCTCACTGGTCACCATAGCAACACCCACCCGTAGTCTGCGCTCCAGCAGGTATATCTCACTGGTCATCCCCAAAGCCAACACCTCCTTTGGCCGCCATTCCTTCCAGTTCTCTGCTGCCACTGACTGGAACGAACTGCAAAAATCTCTGAAGCTGGAGACTCTTATCTCCCCCCCACTAACTTTAAGCATCAGTTGTCAGAGCAGCTTACCGATCACGGTCACCTTTACACAGCCATTCTAAAATTAGCCCACCCAACTACCTCATCCCCATATTGTTATTTATTTTGCTAATTTGCAACTTCAGTATCTCTATTTGCACATCATCTTTTGCACATCTATCATTCCAGTGTTAATACGAAATTGTAACTATTTTGCACTATGGCCTATTTATTGCCTTACCTCAATAACTTACTACATTCACACACACTGTATATACATAAAGTATATAAAAGTATTTAGTCAGCCACCAATTGTGCAAGTTCTCCCACTTAAAAAGATGAGAGAGGCCTGTAATTTTCATCATAGGTACACATCAACTATGACAGACAAATTGAGGAAAAAAATCCAGAAAATCACATTGTAGGATTTTTAATGAATTTATTTGTGCAAATTATGGTGGAAAATAAGTATTTGGTCACCTACAAACAAGCAAGATTTCTGGTCTCACAGACCTGGAACTTCTTCTTTAAGAGGCTCCTCTGTCCTCCACTGTTACCTGTATTAATGGCACCTGTTTGAACTTGTTATCAGTATAAAAGACACCTAGTCGATAACCTCAAACAGTCACACTCCAAACTCCACTATGGCCAAGACCAAAGAGCTGTCAAAGGACACCAGAAACAAAATTGTAGACCTGCATCAGGCTGGGAAGACTGAATCTGCAATAGGTAAGCAGCTTGGTTTGAAGAAATCAACTGTGGGGAGCAATTATTAGGAAATGAAAGACATACAAGACCACTGATAATCTCCCTCAATCTGGGGCTCCACGCAAGATCTCACCCCGTGGGGTCAAAATGATCACAAGAACGGTGAGCAAAAATCCCAGAACCGCACGGGGGACCTTAGTGAATGACCTGCAGAGAGCTGGGACCAAGTAACAAAGCCTACCATCAGTAACACCACTACGCCGCCAGGGGACTCAAATCCTGCAGTGCAAGACGTGTCCCCCTGCTTAAGCCAGTACATGTCCACTTTTTGGTAAAACTCAACTCATCGTGTTTGGAGGACAAAGAATGCTGAGTTGCATCCAAAGAACACCATACCTACTGTGAAGCATGGGGGTGGAAACATCATGCTTTAGGGGCTGTTTTTTCTGCAAAGGACCAGGACGACTGATCCGTGTAAAGGAAAGAATGAATGGGGGCCATGTATCATGAGATTTTGAGTGAAAACCCTCCCTTCCATCAGCAAGGGCATTGAAGATTAAACGTGGCTGGGACTTCAGCATGACAATGATCCCAAACACACCGCCCGGGCAACGAAGGAGTGGCTTCGTAAGAAGCTTGTTTCAAGGTCCTGGAGTGGCCTAGCCAGTCTTCGAGATCTCAACCCCATAGAAAATCTTTTGGAGGGAGTTGAAAGTTCTGTGTTGCTCCAGTGACAGCCCCAAAACATCACTGCTCTAGAGGAGATCTGCATGGAGGAATGGGCCAAAATACCAGCAACAGTGTGTGAAAACCTTGCGAAGACTTACAGAAAACGTTTGACCTGTGTCATTGCCAACAAAGGGTATATAACAAAGTATTGAGAAACTTTTGTTATTGACCAAATACTTATTTTCCACCACCAATTTGCGAAATAAATTCATAAAAATCCTACAATGTGATTTTCTGGGAAAGAAATTCTCATTTTGTCTGTCATAGTTGACGTGTACCTATGATGAAAATTACACGCCTCTCTCATCTTTTTAAGTGGGAGAACTTGCACAATTGTTGGCTGACTTTTTTCCCCCACTGTGTTAACTGGTTTTCTCATTTCTCCCTGGCCCTTCATTGATGTTACTGAGAGTGGAGAGCTGGAGAAATGGTACATATCTGGTTTCCCAGGCAGGTGAAATGTATACTGTTTTGTTACTGATAGAGAGTAGAAATCAGAAATCACTTCGAATAAGTCTCTGGATAAAAGGCAAGGATGGAAAACAGCTGACTGCAGCCTCAAGACTGAAGCTGTGCACCTCTGATCTACTCCCACACACCACAGGAACACACAGTACAGTAGTAGTTACAATAGCAGTGTGTGTGGGGTGACAGTTGAAAGGGATCCTGAGACAGAGGCTGAGTCCCAAATGGCACTCTGTTTCCCTATATATTGCACTACTTTTTCATCATGAAAGGACTGGTTAAAAGTAGTCCTCTGTATTGGGTGCCATTTGGGGAAGAAGTAAGAGAGCGATATGTTGGATGAGTGATTTATCTCTCAGGCCCAGGCTATAGATGAGAATCCCCACACTAGCTACTTCATTTTGTACCTCCCTCTGTCATGCAAATTATCTACAGCTAGACACGCTTTCATTATGAATTATTTCCAGTTCAATACTCTAATGACACCCGCCCTCTACCGCACACACAAAGGGTGCGAATGCACGCGCATTCACACACACACACGTGCACACACACACTCTGCACAGTCTTACAGATGTGTCAGTGACATCTCTGTTGGGGGCGAACAGTGTGAGAGTGGGAGTTACAGGGTCCTTACCTGGAGAGGATGGAGATTTGCCCTTGAAGAAATCAATGATCTGAACAGGTTGGATCACTTATTTATCCAATCCTTTTAATGAAGTGGTCAGGAAAAACTCCTAAGGGAAACAGCCAGTGCTCTTGAGTTTCCCTGTCTGGTGTTGAGTGGGACTGACTGACTGGGACATTAGAGCCAGTGACT
The DNA here is from genome assembly GCF_020615455.1 of Coregonus clupeaformis. Taxonomy (NCBI): domain Eukaryota; kingdom Metazoa; phylum Chordata; class Actinopteri; order Salmoniformes; family Salmonidae; genus Coregonus; species Coregonus clupeaformis. Next base: position 8,016 of record NW_025536369.1, read on the forward strand.
AATAACACTTGTGAGTGCAGACAGACAGACTGAGTGTGAAGATGTTTATCATGTCATTAATTTCCCATTAGGATTCCCAGCAGGTCTGACTCTAGCTGGAGATATGAATGAGCAAGTAACACTGGCTGTTGACAAGTGATCACCACCAATTCATCCTGATGCTTCACCATCGCTATCAAGAGGACCAGAGCAGAGTAGGCTGAATGCTCCTCCTCAACATTGACAGAGGTGTTAAAAGTGACATGGCTTGCTTTATGCATAATAATTCTAATTCTAATTCTTTGGTTTTTATGAGCTCATTACATGATGGTGTAAAGCTGATGCATTGAAATTAATTTAGGATGATTTTATCGTAACATAGCTTTTTATTTTTATTCTAGGGTACCTAGAGTTTTCTCAACTCCAGTGTTCCAGACAATGATAGGATGGTTGTGTAAGGTTTGTGACAGCCAAACCCTCAGATCGTGATACCCTTCAAGCATTAGGCAGGGTAGGCACAGTTCCTGTCCTGCTGTGCCAACTGAAGATAGAACAAATACTAAATAGAGCTCTTACAACTCCCTATTCTCAACAATGAATCACAAATAATGTACACAATACATTTCTATCAGAACACTCTGAACTGTTCTGTCTCACGCATTGATAATCCCAAGGTAGGACATCACAATGGGAAACGTCTTTCACACAAAGAAAGAGAGAGGGAGAAAGAGATAGGTAGAGAGAGAGGGTAGAAAGAGAGAGAGGTATGGCTGATTCAGACTGGGCTGGCTGGTTGCCTGCTGTCTAGCTTTCTCTCTCTCTGTATCTCCCCATCTCTTCCCTCTCACTCACTATCTCTCTCCCTCCTTCCTAGCGCTCCATCTTTCTCCTTCCCTCTCACTCCTTCCTAGCTCTCTCTCTCTCCCTCCCTCTCCCTCTCGTTCTGATGTGTTTACATTATGACAGTCTTCTGGATGCAGCTCTACTGAGATGGTCCTCAGAGGAAACTATACTGGTTTAAAAAGTACATACATTTCTTTCTTCTTTCGTCTAGCTGATTCACTTCTTCATCTTATTATTCCCTCCTGAGAATTGCTTTTTTCTTCTCTCTCTGATGCTTACGTCATGTTGCTGTCGTTTGCATTTTCTTAATCTATTAGGGCGGCAGAAAGGTTGAGAAATGCGTACAGTACTTGCATGCTGGTTGATATGTTGATGAGTGATGTTCAACTTTTGAGAATGTTTCCCCCCCTGTAATTACAGTATGATTAATCCTAGTGATTAAAATCTAGATCAAACGTTACCCTCTGTTGTTGTTTTTGGTTTCTCTAGGTTTAGGTTTGGAAGGCTTGTCTAATTGTAGTTCTGTTGGACTGTTAGAGGACTGCAGTATTGGCAGTGTACACACACACGCGCGCACACACACATTAACCCCCACCTTAGTTGGCAGACCCTCTGTGGTTGAGTGGGAGCTGTCGTAGTGTCCTAAATGACTTTGCCGTGGGGTACCACAGGAAAACAGAGGGGTGCATTGGCATAACTATACGCTAGGACCATAGCCTTTGGGTTTTGATTGCAAAGGAATTTAGCCTGCAAAAATAATATGTTTATCATACATTTTCATCTAAATTCGATTAATTATTCAATGGTGCAGTGTGTGCACCCACTGTTTTGCTATTAATATAACTTATATTTATTTTCTCAGTGATAATCCCAAGAGTGTTTTTGGTGATATGCACTGTGCAGGACAAATGTCTGTAGAATCTGAATGTTGCTGATCAGAAAAAAAGGCTGTTCTTGGAAAAGCAACTCCAGGTTTTCTGGATGTTATTTTAGTGTTATGGATCGATTTCCAGGACATGAGTGATGTCTTCATTTGTACTGTAGACCGGAATTGAGGTTCTTTGTTGCCAGCTTTTGCCAGTTTTCATTATATCCTTGGCATCTGTTGTGTTTATGGTGTATTACTTCAGAGGAATGGCAGCAAGCGAGCAGCAGTCTAGCTACTGCTCTACTGTTAGAAACGGAACATCTTACTTCCTCTGTCTGCCAAAACCTGGATTGAACTCACAGTAGAGCATGCACGCACACACATGCCCACACCTTCACAAAAAGAGAAAACTCATTTATGCTTCTTATTCAGACTGGGGCTTGCTTGGCCAACCAGTGTGAGTGTGCAATCAGTTCACTGCCTTCTATTTCGCTGCAGAAACAGAGCGCTGCAGAAACACCGCTTCAGGGGAAGTGATAGCAATCGTTTCAATAATGACGATGACTGACTGTGATGGAAAATAAATTGAAAAAAACGCACCCCGAGTAACAGTTTCTACATTTTCCAAAAATATTCTAAAAATGAGTTCAGTTTCTCTGCTTGCTCTCGCTCTTTCTTTCCCTCGCTCTCTCTGTCTCCCTCTCCCACCCCCTCCTCTCTCCTTTCTCAGGCGTTCGCTTTCAGTCTATCTGACAGATATGGCATAGCCAATGATCTCATTATGCAATTATATTGAGCTAATATGAATATATTGCTATGATATGCAGAGCAGATACCCTTATCAGGGACAATTTGCATATGTTACATTTAGCTCTGCATATGCATGTAGACAGGATGCAGACTGGAGCTGTTGTCACATCTCCTCCCTGTTGCTCCCCTCCGGCGCTCTGATTCGCGGTCTACTGAGCCACCGGTCTGAGAGCACCACCTCGGCAACACCGGAATGGAAACCCAACGCACCCTAATCACCTCCAGCGCACCTGCACCTCATCATCTCATCACCACCCCTATTTAGCCCTGGACTGTTCTGTATGATGTTGTGTGTGATTGTTAAGCTTCGTGTCATTTACTCTATGTTTGTTATTTCTCTTTCTCATTGTTAAGTAAAGCTTGACCTTGTTAATTCCTGCATCTGCGTCCTGCCTCTTCGTTATACTCAGTACTCGTCACAGCTGTATGGAGGAACAGAACAAGATTTCAACAACAACACCAACAGAGCCAGACACCAGACAGACACCATGTCACCTAAGGTTAATAAATGCTAATAAATTATTAATCGATACTGTCAATACTTTTTTGGGTTACTGTTTTCTTTTGGACAAAACACCAATATTGTGAATGGGCATAACAGGTCTTGTGAGTGTAGAGTCAAATAGATCTCATTTCAAAAGCTTTGATGATAACCCTCCTCTTCCTCACACTCGCTCTCTCCCTCTCTCTGTGTTGTGCTGTGTAGGAGAGAAGGCGGTGTTCTCCGGCCACTACCACCGTAACGTCGGGGGCTCCAAAACGGCCTGGACATGAGCTCCGCTATAGGCTGCCAGGGTGGTGGTAGTGACCGCCGACCAGGTCATCCATCGCTACCACAGCCTGGAGCAGCTCAGTGGGCGGGGCATGGACGAGGACCTCAGGAAACTACAGAAGGCCTGAGCCAATCAGAGGAGAGGACATGCTCCGGACCATAAAACATCAGGGCCCAATTCATAAAGCATCTCAGAGTAGGAGTGCTGATCTAGGATCAGGTCTCCCTTTTTATTCCTTATGATTTCAAAGGCAAAACTGATCCAGCACTGCTACTCTGAATCTGTGAATACTGACTGAGGGCCAGAACACCAGACAGTGGAGAGAAAGTCTTAATGGACCACAATGGAAATAAGCTTTTAAGCTTTATTGTCACGCCCTGGCTCTGGGGACTCTGAAATGTTGAGCCAGAGTGTGTAGTTTCTGTGTTATATTTTCTATGTTGATGTTCTAGATCGTTTAGATCTATGTTGGCCAGGGTGGTTCCCAATCAGAGGCAGCTGTATCTCGTTGTCTCTGATTGGGGACCATACTTAGGCAGCCTGTTTGGCACTAGTCGGTGTGGGATCTTGTTCCGTAAAGGTTTGTTTTGTGTAACCTAGGACTTCACGTATCGTTTGTTTGTTGTTTTGTGTCGTGTTAAGTACTTAATAAAATGTACGCTTATCACGCTGCGCCTTGGTCCGTATCTTCCGTTAATGATCGTGACATTTATTGTGTTGTCTTTGATGATTTTCTTAAATTGTATATGATAACTGGCTGGAGACCCTTATGTATGTATTTTTTTTTATGGTCTAATAAATTCAATAAATCAATCAATCAAGACCTGTAGCCTACTGTGAATAAGCACTGCCCCATTGTATTGTACAAGGTCATCAGTCGCAGAATGTGCTGGATTTACCTTACTCCAGAGAGGAAAAACGGTTCTACTGTTTAGCATTTTCATGCTTCATGTCCAAATAATTCTAAAGTATTTAAAAATGGTGTTGTCACAATACCAACATTTTACTAACGAAACAGGCCAAGTATCACGATACCGAGTAGTATCGCGATACCACGGGAGGAAAAATGATGTTGGCTAGTGTCCTGTTTGCTCCGCCCACCCCACGCTTGTTCCCATTTTCTAAACGTTATGAGCATGTGCAACACAAAAAACCTGCCACTAGCTATGTTTCTATTAGCTTGTCCAGTGATATTCTGTCGACATTTAGAAAGTTTGCATAGAAAATAGATGCGACATTTGCAGGCTAGGGTGCGTTTCCATTTAACTATCTTGTTGTCAGGTTTTGGCCATGACTGTTCGGGTTTTGGTCACTAGATGTCCCCATTGCACCTTTTTTGTACCTTTTGTTTTTCTTGCTCTAATTATTGTTTGCACCTGTAGGTCATTCCCTTGTTAGTATTTATACCCTGTGTGTTCCTCAGTTCCTTGCTCAGTGTTTGTAAGTTAGCACCCAGCCCTCAGCCCAAGCCTTGTTTTATATAGATATTTCTCTGGTGGGATTTTCCAGAGGTTCTCTGGTTTAGTTCTTGTGTTTTGTTTGAGTAGTCTTTTGAGGTTTGTTTTCCCTGCTGTTTTTTACCACTTTTGTGGAGTTTCTTTTGTTTTTTTGAGGTTTTCCTCTTTGTGCCTCTTGGCTTTATTTTTGGACATTGTGGATTTAGTTTATTTGTCTGAAGATTTTGTTCTTTAAATTAAACCACCACTCTCTAGTACTGCTGTGTCTGCCTCATCTTCTGGGTTCTGACAATTATTAGTGACTGTTTCTCGCACCGGTCGTGACAGAAACACTGAGCCATTATTATGAACCCAGAGGCAGCCAGTACCCAGGATCTTTTTCCATGCTGTCCCACCATGAGGGGACTGTCCAACGCCACGAAGCTGCTCTGGTTCAGCAAGAGGCCTTAATGGCTAGACATTCTCAACTTCTGTCAGAGATGCTGACTTCCATAAAGCAGATTTCGGATCGACTTTCCCCGGCAACCGCTTCTGCTCCAGTTCATCCGATTCAAGGGCCCCCTGGCAGTTAATCCCCTGGCTGAACCTTGTCTGCCGCCTCCCCAACGGTTCTCAGGGGATCCGAGTGTTTGTAAGGGATTTTTCACCCAATGTTCTCTCTCCTTTGAGCTGCAACCATCGTCGTTTCCCACCGACCGGTCCAAGATAGCATATATCATCACCCCTGCTGTCGGAAAAGGCCCTAGCCTGGGCTACTGCTGTGTGGGATGCCCAAAGTCCCTGCTGTGCCAGCTACTCTACCTTTGCTGAAGAATTCAAGCGAGTGTTTCAAGGTCCTACCAACGGCCCTGACTCAGCCAAACAGCTCCTGACTCTCCGCCAAGGTCGGGCGCAGCGTGACGGACTATGCCATCCAGTTCCGCACTGTGGCAGCAGCAAGTGGCTGGAACGACGAGGCGCTCACAGTGTGTTTTTTGAAGGGTCTTTCTGACACCATCCAAGATGAACTGGCCACTCGGGAACCACCGGACAACCTCGAGTCCCTTATCAAGTTGGCTTCACGCATAGACCAGCGTCTGAGAGAGAGAGAACAAAACCATAGACCGCTCACCCTAGCTCCTATCGGTTCCAGCTCCGAGTCTCCACCTTTATCCTCGCTGGCTCCACCAGAACCCATGCAGGTTGGACGCATCTCCCAGGCTGAGAGAGACCGCCGGATGAGGGAGCGATGCTGTCTATATTGCGGCAAACCGGGCCATTTCCGCTCCACGTGTCCCGGGCTCCAGGGAAACGCACTCTCCCGTGCAGGCCTGGGAGGACTGTAACGGGAAACATAACCTCCTCCCATCCATCCAACTCCCGCCTGCTCATTCCAGTTACCCTTTCCTGGGACGACCACAAGTTTTCTCTTCAAGCCTTGGTAGACTCTGGAGCCGCAGGTAACTTCATGGATGGGATCTGGGCGAAAGGAGAATGGCGTTCCTTCTGAACCTCTAAGTGGCCCCATAAGGGTTACTACGTTGGATAGAAGTCCTTTGGGATCTGGACTTGTCACTCGTGCCACTACCCCCTTACGACTTTCAGTTTCCCAACACCAGGAAGTGATGAACTTTCATCTGATCTCCTGTTCCGAGTTTCCTCTCGTCTTGGTTATCCCTGGCTTCACAGCCATAACCCTCACATTGACTGGTCTGTGGGCACTATCAAGCAGTGGGGTCCTACGTGCCAAGCCACTTGTATCTTCCCGCGAGTTCCCAGAGTTCTCCTTCCGAGTCTCTAGAATCCATCGACTTGTCCCGAGTTCCCGAGTGTTACCATGACCTCAAACTGGTATTTAGCAAACAGAGGGCCACCAAACTACCACCCCATAGACCTTACGATTGCACCATCGACCTGTTGCCGGGACCTGCCCTCCCAGGGGTCGGATCTTTTCCCCTTTCTCCTCCCGAACGAGCTGCTATGGATACCTACATCAAGGACGCTCCTGACAGCAGGCCTCATGCGTCCATCTACCTCGCCGGCGGGAGCAGAGTTTTTCTTTATGGCCAAGAAAGACGGTGGATTACGACCTTGCATCGACTACCGGGACTCAATGCCATAACCGTCCGTAACCGCTACCCGCTACCCCTTATGGCCACAGCCTTTGAGCTGCTCCAGGAAGCAGTTGTCTTCACTAAGCTTGACCTGCGGAACGCATACCATCTTGTGCGGATCAAACCCGGGACGAGTGGAAGACCGCTTTCAACACGCCTACTGGTCACTACGAATACTCGGTGATGCCCTTCGGCCTGACCAACGCTCCGGCTGTGTTCCAAGCGCTCATAAACGATGTGCTTAGGGATATGCTTAACATCTTTGTGTTTGTTTACTTGGATGACATCCTCATCTTTTCGAGCTCCCTTCAAGAACACACTAAGCATGTCAGACAAGTGCTCAAACGCCTCCTAGACAGCCATTTGTACGTTAAGCCGGAGAAGTGTGAATTCCATTCCTCTCGAGTACAATTCCTGGGATTTATAGTGGAACCCGGACAAGTCCAGATGGACCCCAAGAAGGTAGAGGCGGTAGCGGATTGGCCCACCCCCAAGTCCGTTAAGGAAGTTCAGCGTTTCCTGGGCTTCACCAATTTTTACCGCAAGTTCATCAAGAACTTCAGCTCGGTGGCAGCCCTCTCTCGGCGGTAACCAAGGGTGGCAACACAAGGTTTCTGTGGGGTAGAGAAGCTGAGACGGCCTTCCAAGGACTCAAGCAGCGCATCCTCTCTGCTCCCATCCTGACACTACCAACGGCGGATGAACCTTTGTGGTGGAGGTAGACGATCAGAGGTTGGGGTTGGAGCTGTCCTGTCTCAGAGGGGTGAAGACAAGAAGCTTCATCCTTGCGCCTTCTTCTCTCACCGGCTTACCCCGGCCGAGAGGAATTACGATGTGGGGGATCGTGAACTCCTAGCGGTTAAGATGGCATTGAAGGAATGGAGACACTGGCTCGAGGGGGCTTTCAACCGTTTCAAGTGCTTACGGACCACAAGAATCTGGAGTATATCCAGCAGGCGAAGCGGTTGAACGCCAGACAAGCTCGATGGTCTCTTTTCTTCAGCCGATTTCAGTTTATCCTCACCTATAGACCCGGGTCGAAGAATCTCAAACCGGACGCCTTGTCACGAATCTACTCTCCTGCCATTCGAGAAGATACTGACATGACTGTCCTTCCGGCCGCTAAGATCGTGGCTCCGATCTCGTGGCAAGTGGAGGATACCGTGAAACAAGCTCAAGCCATCGAACCGGGCCCTGGAGGAGGTCCTGCTAATCGGTTGTTTGTTCCCAAGGCAGCAAGGTCCCAAGTCCTTCGGGTGGGGGCACTCCTCTCGCCTCACCTGTCACCCGGGCGTAGGGCCGCACCTTGGAGTTCATCCAGCGTAAGTTCTGGTGGCCCACCATAAAAGAAGACGTTGCCACTTTCATCAAGGCCTGTTCCGTGTGCTGCCAGGGCAAATCTTCTCACCTCCGCCCTCAAGGACTCCTTCACCCTCTATCTATTTCCCACCGACCCTGGTCCCATATCTCGTTGGACTTTATTACTGGCCTTCTCCGTCCCATGGTAATACTACGATCCTAGCCATCATCGACAGGTTTTCTAAGGCGGCCAGGTTTGTTCCTTTGACCAAATTACCTTCTGCCAAGGAAACAGCTGAGTTGGTGATTAACCATGTGTTCCGGAGTCTTTGGGATTCCGCAAGATATGGTTTCCGACAGAGGTCCCCAGTTCGCCTCAAGGTTTTGGAAGGCCTTCTGCCAACTCATAGGGGGCCACGGCCAGTTTATCTTCAGGGTACCATCCGAGTCCAATGGCCAAACTGAGAGGATGAATCAGGAGCTGGAAACCACCCTCAGATGCATGGTTTCCAACAACCCGTCCACTTGGTCATCCTTCATTGTTTGGGCGAGTAGCGCGCACAACACCTTGTGCTCCTCCTCCACTGGTATGTCCCCGCATGAGTGTCAGTTTGGCTATGCGCCTCTATTGTTCCCGGACCAGGAGGCAGAAGTCAGAGTGCCTTCAGCCTCGAGGTTCATCAGACGCTGTCGGCTTACGTGGAAGAAGGCACGTCTTAATCTTCTGCGTTCCTCTCAGCAGTACCAACGACAAGCCAACAGAGGTCGCCATCCCGGTCCTACCCTGTACCCCGGCCAGAGAGTATGGCTCTCAACTAAGAACCTACCACTACGGGTGGAGTCTGGCAAGCTGTCCCAGAGGTTCATCGGTCCCTTTAAGATTGCCAGGAGAGTCAATCCCGTCATTTTCGCCTGCACTTACCCAGATCACTTAAGATCAATCCAACATTTCACATTTCTTTATTAAAACCTGTTTTTTTTCTCCCCTTATCCCGGCAGGCAGACCTCCCCCTCCGCCCGTGTCACCGGTGGCCAGTCGGCTTATACCGTCCACCGGATACTGGATTCCGCCGGGTGCAGCGGTCCTGGCAGTATCTGGTGGACTGGGAAGGCTACGGTCCCGAGGAGCGCTCCTGGGTTCCTGCCAAGGACATACTGGACCCTGACCTCATTCGTCAGTTCAGGGCCCTCCACCCTGAGAAGGCTGGTAGGAACGCCAGGAGCCGTTCCTAGGAGGGGGGATTCTGTCAGGTTTTGGCCATGACTGTTCGGGTTTTGGTCACTAGATGTCCCCATTGCACCTTTTTGTACCTTTTGTTTTTCTTGCTCTAATTATTGTTTGCACCTGTAGGTCATTCCCTGTTAGTATTTATACCCTGTGTGTTCCTCAGTTCCTTGCTCAGTGTTTGTAAGTTAGCACCCAGCCCCAGCCCAAGCCTTGTTTTATATAGATATTTCTCTGGTGGGATTTTCCAGAGGTTCTCTGGTTTAGTTCTTGTGTTTTGTTTGAGTAGTCTTTTGAGGTTTGTTTTTCCCTGCTGTTTTTTACCACTTTGTGGAGTTTCTTTTGTTTTTTGGAGGTTTTCCTCTTTGTGCCTCTTGGCTTTATTTTTGGACATTGTGGATTTAGTTTCTTTGCCTGAAGATTTTGTTCTTTAATTAAACCACCATCTCTAGTACTGCTGTGTCTGCCTCATCTTCTGGGTTCTGACAATTATTAGTGACTGTTTCTCGCACCGGGTCGTGACACTTGTGTCGATGAAACTTAATGAAGTCACACCCGAGAAAATGAATAATACACTGTCGAATAAAAATGTAGTGGTTGAAGTGTGATATGATGATTTGTGATACAATATTAATTAATGTGTGTAAACTCCTAAGCTGAATGAGTGACAATGAACAGGGACACACCATGTGTTAGTGGTATCACGAGTGAGGAACAGAAGGTCAGTGTGCCAAGATAGATTGGGGGCCACTGGTGCTAATCTTAGGATGGGTGCGTGATGGAATGGCCTGGCTAGGGTGCCACACGACACCAAGGAGAGGAATGATATGTAGGAAGTGAGTGGCAGTTAGTAATAGTTAGCAACTGGGCATGATAAAAGTAGGTTGGAAGGGCATTATATAAGTTGAAAGATTTGGTAAGGAAGTCAGTCATACGATAAGAGGCAAAGCATGTTCGTCTTATTATATGATCCAGTACTGAAATAAATGTAAATCAAACTTCCAGCTGAGTGTCGACTGCTCTCTTGCATCCTGAACTTCTTAATACCAGAAACTCATCATAACAGATTGCCGTCACAAACACGATACAGTCTACAGACAAACTAACAGGTAAGCAGACTTTCATTATATTATTATGTTAAAATCTGCTTATCTGTGGTAAAGCTAAGCTGTAACGAACATTTAAAATTCGATATTTTAAAAGGGGGACAATGAGTGGTGTTGAGTTGTGTAGAATGGATTTAAGGAGAATATCAAATGGGACAATGACATGGTGCTATGATTCAAAAATATGGTGTGTTTAAAATACTGAGTAAAGGCAAGAGAGGACAAACTAGTGGGTGCAGGACGAGAGAGAGTGGATTTGTTTCCGTTAATGTAAAACAGTACATTATAAAATGAGTGGGCGCAGAGCACCCTTAATGTACAGGTACATCAAAAAGAGAGTGGGAATTTAGTCCCGTAATGTAAAAGTACATTATAAAAGACATTGGGTATAAAAGGAATAGGTTACGGACCTTTGACGTAATAAATCGTCATAAACGGAAGAGAGGCTTAGTACCTTGCTAATTACTCAAAACGGCCAGGAGAGGGAGCCAGTGAAATGTAATATATTGAATCATAAGCACTAATGGTAGACATAGGTAAACAAAATGTTACTAAAGATCGAGGTGGAGATTTGATTCAAACATTTAATTACTAATATTCCATAAACTAATATACGCGACAATGGGGAGTCAATTTAGTATACCAAATACGGGCAGTAAACAATAAAGCATAAATCAGAGCTAGATTTACCTAGAAGGGAACAGAAAGTTATGACGAAATTGTTGCAGACAAATCCGCATCTAAAACATATCTCTTTTAAGAGCATTGAACATCAAACACCACGTGACTGGATGTTAATTAAATAAAAAAAAAGTTCTATGTGGAACCATATCTTAGTGATTTATCAGCATGGACAGATAATGACTATCCTCTTGATGGTAGTTTTAAAAGGGATAAATTACAAGTCGCACGTAAGTATATAATTGATAATACAGCCATAAGCAACCCGAAATGGGACTTAGAGTACGTGAAAGAGGTCTTTACCGCATGGGATTTAATGAGTGCTCAATGGCCGGTAAATATAATGAGGAAGGAGGAAAAATCTGTTAGGAAGTTACGTAATTGGGCAATGGAACAACATCATTTACCTTCTGAAAAGGCTCAATCCATAGGGGGCTATTAAAGGGTCGGAAAGCATTAAAGGCATGTATCCACAATTAGCGACCTCTAGTCAGCCTCCAGCTTATAGTATTGACATAGAAGAGGATAGCGATATATATGAGTGGTTATTTATAGAATCTTATGGAAGTCAGGCTATGAAAAAATGTATTCCTAAAATCAGCTCAATGTTTCCTATAGTCAAAATAGATAATTTTGAAATCAAACGGTGGAGAAAGGAATGCAGGAATTTGTGGTTAAAACTATTTGGTAAAGCTTGCAAAGCAGCAGAAAGAAGGTTTAAAGATCAAAAGGGATGAATAAACATTTAAAAAATTAGATATACTAGAGAGTGTGTAGATAGTGAATATAAAAGGATATTTGCAATACTCAAACAAAACTGTAAGGTTGATTTCAACGATAGTTTAGCAAATAAAATGATGCAATTCTTCGTTGAAGCAATAGAACGGTACCAAATAGAGAAAAATATTACACTTGACCCAAACTCAGCCATCCAGACAAAAGATATAAAAGGTGTTTTTTCTTGTATTTTAGAAACTGAGATGGAAAATATTTGTCAAAGAGTTGAATTGATGGTGGATGATTTGGCAAGTAGAGATAGAAATAGACAGGATGAAGAAGGTATTTTTTTCAGGAAGAAATTATGGCACAACTTTTAGTAATGGAAGATAGGGTTTTGGATAAACCACTTACGTTAGCTGAAATTTCTCAAATTATAAAAGATGCGCCGCAGCCATTAATCAACCCATTAGGATTTATGAATTGGTGGCGCACAGCATTAATGCATGGGTGGATGAGTGGTAAAGAAGTCAGATACATTCTAAATACTCTAATGCCAAATGTTAACATGGAAACATTGATAACCTCATGTCAGACTTTATCATATGATAATGATGGACCGGGAGATAATATAATAGGTTTCCGTGGTTAAGTAGAGATCATAAAGAAACACACATTGAGGAACTTACTGTTTTCTTAAAAGAACATGCTAGTCAGGAAAGGGATGTTTCACAATTGTTAAATTGCAGACGTAAACCAAATGAAACAATGTCTGAATACGCGACACGTTTTCAAAAAACATGGAGAGAGGACGCTAAATTGGAAATAAATGATGTGGAGGACACTTTTTTTCGTAAGCATGTTTTTTGAATGGCTTGGACCAAGTGTCTGCATATACTCTTAAATTGTCAACACCTGAAATATATACAATAAGACCATTACAGTTATTAAAAAATATTTGGGAATTAGAGGCAGTAGGATTATTCAATGAGCAGACACCTACAATTCAGGCACTGCAATTTCCCCAATACAGACAACAGGATAAACTGGTACCATATCAGCAGCATAAAAATTGACAATTCGTACCTTATACTAATAATCAAGGGCGAGGCAGGTCAAACGGTAATTCCAGAGGAGGAAGACGGAGGTTTAACAGAGATATGGATACGTGCAATTATTGTATACAATGGGGGCATTGGTGGAAAGAGTGTAACGTTAGATTACAAGAGGAGAGAAGGAGATATGGAAATAGAGAGAGGGGGAATTGGACTCCTGACAAACCGCACCCTGATGCCCAGAATAAACTTGGAGAGGACATGCCAGGTAATCTATTATGGGGGAAATGACATTCAACACCGATAGGCGGGAGGAAGTTAAATACATGATAAATGCACCACAATTACATAGTTCGAACAGCCCATTAGAAATACCACAGTTAAGTTTATGTGTATCTGGTAAAATAATTCCATTTCTAATTGATACAGGGGCAACCATGTCATGTATAAGGCAACAAGATTTAAGATGTCCTTTAAGTAATCAGAAGGTCCAGTCTATCGGAATTAGTGGAACTCCGCAAATTGATCCTATATCTCTCCCATTGCAAATTGATTTGGATGATAGTAATTTTCAACATTCATTTATAGTAAGTGCTACAACTCCGATGGCGTTAATGGGAAGAGACCTTCTAAGTAAACTGAATGCGACCATTTTTTGCTCACCAAAGGGCATTGAGGTAAACATTCAGCCGAGTTGTGCAATTATTTTCTAATAGCACTCAACATACATACTTGCAGAAAACTACATTGATTAAGGCAGAGTTATCGCCAAACTTATTTACTATGGAAGGGATAAAAAGATTAGCTTCTTGCCATGCAGCAGCGGCTGCAATGATAATTTCCATGAAGATTGTAAATATGCCTTTTTCGGATAAAGTAATTGAGGTACAGTGGGGAAAAAAAGTATTTAGTCAGCCACCAATTGTGCAAGTTCTCCCACTTAAAAGATGAGAGAGGCCTGTAATTTTCATCATAGGTACACGTCAACTATGACAGACAAATTGAGAAAAAAAATTCCAGAAAATTACATTGTAGGATTTTTTATGAATTTATTTGCAAATTATGGTGGAAAATAAGTATTTGGTCACCTACAAACAAGCAAGATTTCTGGCTCTCACAGACCTGGAACTTCTTCTTTAAGAGGCTCCTCTGTCCTCCACTCGTTACCTGTATTAATGGCACCTGTTTGAACTTGTTATCAGTATAAAAGACACCTGTCCACAACCTCAAACAGTCACACTCCAATCTCCACTATGGCCAAGACCAAAGAGCTGTCAAAGGACACCAGAAACAAAATTGTAGACCTGCACCAGGCTGGGAAGACTGAATCTGCAATTGGTAAGCAGCTTGGTTTGAAGAAATCAACTGTGGGAGCAATTATTTGGAAATGGAAGACATACAAGACCACTGATAATCTCCCTCGATCTGGGGCTCCACGCAAGATCTCACCCTGTGGGGTCAAAATGATCACAAGAACAGTGAGCAAAAATCCCAGAACCACACGGGGGGACCTAGTGAATGACCTGCAGAGAGCTGGGACCAAAGTAACAAAGCCTACCATCAGTAACACACTACGCCGCCAGGGACTCAAATCCTGCAGTGCCAGACGTGTCCCCCTGCTTAAGCCAGTACACGTCCAGGCCCATCTGAAGTTTGCTAGAGTGCATTTGGATGATCCAGAAGAGGATTGGGAGAATGTCATATGGTCAGATGAAACCAAAATAGAACTTTTTTGGTAAAAACTCAACTCGTCGTGTTTGGAGGACAAAGAATGCTGAGTTGCATCCAAAGAATACCATACCTACTGTGAAGCATGGGGGTGGAAACATCATGCTTTGGGGCTGTTTTTTCTGCAAAGGGACCAGGACGACTGATCCGTGTAAAGGAAAGAATGAATGGGGCCATGTATCGTGAGATTTTGAGTGAAAACCTCCTTCCATCAGCAAGGGCATTGAAGATTAAACGTGGCTGGGTCTTTCAGCATGACAATGATCCCAAACACACCGCCCGGGCAACGAAGGAGTGGCTTCGTAAGAAGCATTTCAAGGTCCTGGAGTGGCCTAGCCAGTCTCCAGATCTCAACCCCATAGAAAATCTTTGGAGGGAGTTGAAAGTCCGTGTTGCCCAGTGACAGCCCCAAAACATCACTGCTCTAGAGGAGATCTGCATGGAGGAATGGGCCAAAATACCAGCAACAGTGTGTGAAAACCTTGTGAAGACTTACAGAAAACGTTTGACCTGTGTCATTGCCAACAAAGGGTATATAACAAAGTATTGAGAAACGTTTGTTATTGACCAAATACTTATTTTCCACCATAATGTGCAAATAAATTCATTAAAAATCCTACAATGTGATTTTCTAGATTTTTTTTCCTCATTTTGTCTGTCATAGTTGACGTGTACCTATGATGAAAATTACAGGCCTCTCTCATCTTTTTAAGTGGGAGAACTTGCACAATTGGTGGCTGACTAAATACTTTTTTTCCCCCACTGTAGATACAATGCAGGAAATTCCACAACATCTCTTCATATCACCAAATTGCCTTTTATTGTTATGGAAAGATACGTCTAATAATATTGTGACTTTTGCATGTGCAGTAAGGAATGATTTTAACGATATTGATGCTTTGGTTACTTCTTTTAATAAATATATTATTTTGTCACCAACAGGAGAGGAGCGAAACAAGAGTTGTATTATCTGGTCTTATGGTTTGGAACCAAAGCATTTTTTTGTAAAGAATTTACAGATTGACATTAAACCAGTGATTGGTATAGACAAGGACAATGTCATCACTTTATGTCCTCCATGCGTGTTAAGTGGTGTACCGTCTTCGTTATGGGCCTTACATGCTAATCATGTGGGGTTAATTGATGTTCCCCCTTATGAGGCAAAGATTAATCCAAATAAGTATCTAGTCTTTATTAAACCATATCCTTTATCTAAGGAAAAATAAGAAGGCATTAGTCCAATTATTGAAAGTCTACTACAACAAGGGGTGGTTTATAAAGGCATGTCACCGAATAATACACCTATAAACCCAATTCTAAAACCAGGCAGTAAGAAATATCGATTTACACAGGATTTCAGGAAAATTAACGAGGCCATAATACCGATATCTCCGATTGTGCCAGATGTTAATTCAATATTAACAGCATTGCCTGCTAATTCTAAATGGTATACTGTTGTTGATTTATGCTCGGCATATTTCTCCATCCCTGTACAACACAGCCGTTGTTTGCTTTTACATTTAGAAGGGAACAATATATTTGGCTTTGTCTACCAATGGGATTTATTGATTCAGCAGCAGTCTATAGTTCAGCTGTAAATAGGCACTTGGCTCAATTGTCTCTCCCATGCAATTTGACGCTTTTACAGTACGTTTCTATATGCGAGAAAGAGTGTGTAAAGGATTCCATTGTACTACTCACGCATCTGGCTAATGGGGGTCACAGAGCGTCACTCGAAAAGCTGCAGTTTTGTAAGGATTATATTGGATACATACTACGCAATGGATGTAGATTTTTGTCACCAGAGAAGGTGCAAGCGATCAAAGACATTGAAAGGCCAAGGAATAAGACTGAAATGTTGTTTATTGTGGGACTTGTGAATTATTGCAGACCTTGGTTGGCTGAATACGCAGTGTATGATCGATGCTGCGCGGTGCAATGAAGAAGGATGCTCCTGAGGATATTGTATGGACTGATTAAATGAAACACTCTTTTCGGCACATCAAGTATCTTTTATGCAATTCTCCAGCACTGGGTTTACCGGATTACAATCTGACCTACCATCTATATGTGTCAGACGATGGATGTGTTGTGTCAGCTGTTTTGCCTCAAATGCATGGAGGAGGTATGCGACCTGTTGCTTATTATAGTAAGATATTACCAATGATTGTTAAAGGGATGGCACCTTGTTTGAGGGCAGTGGCTGCTGCTGCATTAATGGTAGAGAAATCCCAAACTATTGTGTTAGCACATCCAATGATTTTACACACCTCACACACAGTGAATATCATTTTTCTAAACATAACCACACAACACATGACTAGCCAGAGGCGTAGCAATTACGAACATATTTTGACTGGAACTCAATATTTGACTATTTCTACTGCAACACATACGAATCCAGCTTTAAATCTAAAAGGATTATTACATGGAGTTGAAAGTGTTATAGATCATGAAGATATCATATATGATTGTATGGAAGTCATTAATTCAACATCTAGCATGAGGGCTGATTTACAACAGACGGCATTAGATAATAATGATCTGGTTTTGTATTGTGATGGTTCAGCAGTGAGACCAGATGATAGAACTGTATTATCAGGATTTTCAGTTGTGGACGATGAAGGAAAGTGCATTGATGCATATAAAATACCAGTTTCATCAGCTCAGGCTGCTGAATTAATTGCGTTAACAAGAGCATGTATTTATGCTGCGAATAAAACTGTCACCATATACACTGATTCAAAATATGCTTTTTCAGTGGCACATGATTTTAGTAAAATATGGGAAAATAGAGGTTTTGTAACGAATGCAGAAAAACATATTCAGCATGCCGATTTAGTTAAAAGTTTAATTGAGGCTATGATGTTACCCGCTAACATTTCAATTGTAAAATGTAAAGGTCATTCTAAGGAAGATTCGGAGATCGCAAGAGGGAATAATTTAGCAGATAAATATGCTCATGATGCAGCTTAGCTTTGTTTGGATCTTCCACCATGAATGGAAAAGGAACTGATAGCTGTACAACTAATTAGTCAAGCAGATCCTCCGTTCACGTGAGAGGATTTAAGGTCTTTCCAGAACCAAGCAACTGAATATGAATTAAGATTATGGGAAATGAATGGTTGTAAGAAGGATGAAGAAGGTTTGTGGAAATATTGATGATAGAATTTCGTTACCAAAGTTTACTTATGATTCTGTTATTTCCTATGTTCATGGAGTAACACATGTAGGGTACAAGGGCGTGAGAGCTTATATAAATAAGTTATTTTTACGATAGGTTTGGAGAAACAAGTTAGACAATTTATACAGAGATGTTTAATTTGTGCTAGATGTAATCCATGCATCAATCCACCTAAAAGGGAACATTTACCAAAACCTGAGGGTCCATTTCAGCAATTACAAATTGATTTTACGCATATGCCGAAATATAAGGGGTATTCATATCTTCTGGTAATTGTGGATAGATTTTCTAAATGGACAGAAGCTTATGCGACAAGGAAAGAGAATGCTCAAACAGTAGTGAAGTGTTTGATGGAACATGTTATTCCTAGGTTTGGAATCCCGATTGGTATTGTATCAGATAATGGCACACCTTTTACGTCCAGAATAACTAAACAGTTATCAGCAGCTTTAGGGATTAAGTGGACGTTTCATGTTCTTTATTCTCCGCAGAGCTCAGCTCAGGTTGAACGCACTAATAGATTGATTAAAGATAAGCTGATGAAAATACATCTAGCAAGAGGGATGAATTGGTTGGTAGCATTACCTTTAGTACTTTTATCAATAAGAGCAATGCCTAATGCGTGTACTGGATCGTCTCCTCATGAAGTGTTGATGGCTAGACCTTTTCCTCTAGGTGCGTTGATGAAGGAGAATCCAGTGGGGGACATAACACAGCTACAGGAATTGCAACAAAATTATGTTCAACATTTGTTTTCTTTTGTTTCCAAATATTCTCAACAGGTAATCGATTCCCTTCCTTCACCAGGGGAGAAACCGATACACAATTTTCAGCCAGGAGATTATGTTCTGGTACGAAGTTTAAAACCTGTGGTTATTCAAGGAGAGCCACGTTATGGATGTCCAACTCAGGTTCTTCTGGTAACACGTACAGCTGTTAAGGTTAGAGGTCAACCACAGTGGATACATGCATCCAGGCTTAAAGGGGCACCCACGGCACAGACACCAACAGTGGAGGAGTTGGGGAAGGAATGAAATTGGGAAGACATATGTATAGGATTTGATTAGCAGTATAGTGTTGTGTTATTCTTATATTCTATATCATTTCTTTGCTTGTTGTTGTATTTGTGTTTTTTATCATACCTAGGTGGTGGTGGAGAGAAAGGAGGGTGTTTCTGGAGGAGTCAGGGAGAAACCATGGCGAGATGCAAACTCCTAGGAAGGATAAGTGGAGATATGGCATCAGTAACATTTATCATAGGCCTTATAACTCTGACAGATGTTATCTCTAGGGGGCTAGTGATTGATAATTCTGAGCAGAGGGGGAAGATGGTTATTGATAATAATGTGTCAAGAGAATCTGATGATGAGAATGGAAGTTTGAAACATGAATATAGGACAACAAATATGGGCATGAGACTTATCGTCCATGAACAGCACCATCAGCGTACACATAGACAGGTTAGTCAGCCTGATGGGTACATAGAAATGGAGGTAATGGAACATGTTCCTGTGTCTGAGGATGACATGCATTGTTTATATTATCCTCTCAGAGCTACGGGGAGCAAGCCTTTTATGTGAATAATGTGACTTTTGTAGTTCTAAGTGAGGGAATTAACCGGTGTTAAGGTTGAAAATGAATCTATTGAAGACAAGGAAGTATTAATACTTTTAATGTCATTAGCAGCAACAGGTGCTAACACACCAACCATAGACTATTGTAATGAGTTATGGAAAGGGTTGACACCAACAAATATGCAACCAGTGGCAATTAGGACTAAACAGAAAGTTCTACCTCTAACATGTGTGACATCGATTGCTAGTCATACAATTCTATACAAAATGGGGATTACACAGGGATGTCCAGATAAAAGGATTTTTTTGGATACCAATTTGCCCTGGCCAGCAACTGATAGCATGGTATGGTATTGTGGAGATCACTTATATACCTACCTTCCACAATATTGGCAAGGTGTTTGTGCCCCTTATTGGATACCAAGGAAAGTGGTATTTGGGGTTATAGATGCTCCAATTACATGGCCAGCGACTTTACCTGAGGATGAGAATGCTGAATTGGTAGAAAAGGAGGAAGATATTATCTATGAGAATATTGAGTCACAAGTACATTCTATTCACCCCATAGCATCTAATTTGTGGTATAAAACTTTAAAGCAGAAACTTAGAAAGTTGACTTAAAATTCATGTTATGCGTGTGCACTAATTACCAAATCAACTGAGGATGTATTTCCTTATTGGGCTGTACCACTTCAGGGGTCATAAGGCTTGCCAACACTATGCATTCTTGCTTATCAGTATGTATTGAATACGCATCCTGTGATGGGATCACAATCAGTCAGACCGATAATTTTGCCCAATAACATGATCATCAAGAATGAGGGGATTCTTCATAAGATGTCTCAATATGTGTCACGCCCTGGCTCTGGGGACTCTTATATGTTGAGCCAGGGTGTTAATTTCTATGTTTAGTGTTCTATGTTCATGTTCTAGTTCATGTGTTTCTTTGTTGGCCGGGGTGGTTCCCAATCAGAGGCAGCTGTGGCTTGTTGTCTCTGATTGGGAACCATACTTAGGCAGCCTGTTTTGCACTTGTCATTTGTGGGATCTTGTTCCGGAGAGGTTTGTGTTTTGTTAACCTTAGGACTTCACGTATGGTTTTGTTATTGTTAAAATAAGTACTCATTAAAAGATGTACGCATATCACGCTGCGCCTTGGTCCGTTGCTTTACGGATGATCGTGACAATATGTTATTTATTCTAACATCTTTCTGTAAGACAGGAGAATGGTAAAGATTTGCATAAAGTTCATTCAACCATATTTGCGATTCGGAATATTTGCCATCAGTTACTAGATGTCCGATCTTCTATGATAAAGATAACATTCAAGTATCTAGTGATTTATCAATTGTGCCCACTAAAGTATCAGCTATGGTGAATGCATCTTCTGTATTTGATGTGTGCGTAAAGGGAAAACAGAGAGAAGAGGTTTCAGCAATAGATATTGGATTTTTGAGAGCTTCTCAATGTCTCATGATGTTTAAGGATATGGGGGGAAAATATTGCATTTCAAAAGTGGGAACTTTACCGATTCCAGGTTTTTTTTGGTGTTGTGGAAATAATATATGGACTACTCTTCCTCCACTATTCAGGGAAATATGTGGAGTCTGTACTTTAAACGACCTCATCTATGTGGTTCAGCCTGTTGAATTTGTAAATACGAACATTACTGGACGTTTTAGAAGGGATGTTTCGAACTTCTTGGTTATGTACATTTAAAGATTTCGAATCCTATTGATTTGGCAATGCAATACCTCAACATTTTTGAATATTTACACGTACTCAGTTAGTTTTTAAGACTATTTTTGGGAATACAGAATTACAATATTCCAATCATTATCTCATTGCATTGACACGTCATGATGTTGCTAGAGTGGCTAATGCAAACCGTTATGGGTTTTCAAGCTATTGGTTCTGAGATGGCACTCATTAGACAATATGCAATTGATAATCACATAGCATTGGATGCTATTACAGCTGCTCAAGGGGGTGTGTGTGTGCAATTGTTTGGAGTGACACATGTTGTACTTCCTTACCATCGGAATCAGAAGGTCTTGGGAATTTAAGTAAAGCTATGGGAAATATTAGAGACATACAGGAAGGCATTAAGAGTACAAATAGAGATGCAAAAGATTGTGGGGGATATGGTAATTTTTACGCTGTTTATGTTTTTTCAAGGTTTTTTAGTGTTAATTCAATAGGAACATGGATGGCAAGCATTCTAGGTCCAAAAGTGGCAATAGTACTTATTGTAGCTATAGTTATGGGGTGTTGTTTTCCAATTTTTCGGGGATTGATTTTGAGATCTGTACATACGATTACTAACATGCCAGTGATTACAGCTCGAGATGTATCAGTCAATATTAATGCAAGGCGAGAGAGTACTAATAATTATTCTGTATCATCTTATTCCAGTGTAGAGTCCATTGATAATGCTAATTGAGGAATGGGTAATGTTAGGTTGGAAAAGTATAGCGTGGAATTTAAGGTTTACAGGATGAAACTGTGGAAAGAAGGCTACCTCAGTCGATCAGATAGCGCCCCAAGTGACCAGAGAAAAGCTTGGGGTTCCTCTGATAGAACATGGATGAAGACGGCTGACGTTATTTTTATTTAGATATTTTCATTTGATGATATTATAATCTGCATGTAATTTAAAAATATGTAATGTAATAATCTATTTTCTTGGATGATGTTATGATGTTAAGAATGTATTTCTGAGTAGCATGTATGAGTATATTCTATGTGGGATTTGTTTTCCTTATATATCAGTAAGGTTTTCAACAAATAGATATGTAGCATGAATATATAGTTTTAATCATGGAATGATCTTTTACTCAGGCCAAATTAATAAGTGGTTTGAGATGTTTGATCAGGCATGATCCAGATGACTGAGAATGTATACCTTTATTGATTAAATATATTGTGAATCTGTTTAGATTCAAATATAGAGAATGGAGGGGAGGGTGAATTCTCAGTTATGTGGAATAGTTAGACTCCAAGGATATATACCACCAGGGGATAATATATACTGTTGTGGAAGTGGTGTGAATTGTGTGATTTAAATAATGTTTAAATAATGGAATTCTTCTTGCAACAACAAAAAATAAAGAAAATGGGTATTGATATGATGATTTGTGATACAATATTCATTACTATGTGTAAACTCCTAAGCTGAATGAGTGATAATGAACAGGGACACACCATGTGTTAGTGGTGTCACGATTGAGGAACAGAAGGTCAGTGTGCCAAGATAGATTGGGTGCCACTGGTGCTAATCTTAGGATGGGTGCGTGATGGAATGGCCTGGCTAGGGTGCCACACGACACCAAGGAGAGGAATGATATGTAGGAAGTGAGTGGCAGTTAGTAATAGTTAGCAACTGGGTATGATAAAAGTAGGTTGGAAGGGCATTATATACGTTTAAAGATTTGGTAAGGAAGTCAGTCATATGA
The DNA here is from genome assembly GCF_020615455.1 of Coregonus clupeaformis. Classification (NCBI taxonomy): domain Eukaryota; kingdom Metazoa; phylum Chordata; class Actinopteri; order Salmoniformes; family Salmonidae; genus Coregonus; species Coregonus clupeaformis. The sequence continues at coordinate 30,863 of NW_025536369.1, forward strand.
TAAGAGGCAAAGCACGTTTGTCTTATTATATGATCCAGTACTGAAATAAATGTAAATCAAACTTCCAGCTGAGTGTTGACTGCTCTCTTGCATCCTGAACTTCTCAATACCAGAAACTCATCATAACAAAGTGTTTCATTACCCATTTAGGCAAATTGCACATTAATAAATTGGTGACAGCCTGTATGCCTTCCGACCTATCTGTTTCATGTCTCAGGTAGCTCGCGAAAGCCAGCATGGATAGAATGCAATAATTCACTAATACTTGCCATATTCTAATAATTCTCATGTGCCAAGGTATTTCCAGGGTCTGTGCCATGGTGAAACTTGCACCCCTGTACAGTAGATCTTAAATAATTGGTGAAACTAGCCAGCCAAACAGAAAAGCAAGGCGAAGCAATTCAAGCATTCTTGAAAGTCAGGACAATCCTTGTCCTGCAAAGAAACACTTTTTCTATAGTGAAAAAATTGATTTTGCAAGATGTAGGCATTTAGAATTAATTGTGGAGTTGAGCTTTATTGTGACGTGCCGCAGGCCTACCTTCAAAATGATTCGGCAATCATAATTTATTTGAAAAACACAATTTCCATCATAATTTTTTTGCAATAAAGAAAGTTAGACAGAAGAAAAATCCACACTTGTCGAACGGATAACATTTTTGTAGATCTTTAGAAAATGTATCCTATACCTGCCGTTTCCATTACACATGTCCAGGGATTTTTTTTGCGACATTGCTTTTGTCGAAATAAACCTGGGTCAATGGAAACCAGCCTAGTGATGTTCACACTTCTTCTCAATACAACACATATTGAATTTAACTTCTCACTGTTCACTATAATAGAATACTGCATAGAATGGCTGATTTGCTCATATTTGCAAAGGCCTACCTGTGATTTGGCTGGAGGAATATACATCCACAATGATCTGCATGTCGGTAGCTAGGTTTCCATCCAATTTGCAAAAAAATTTCATGTGAATAATCTCAAATCTGCATAAAACAATAAAAGGCTGTGCGTGATGATGTAGTGGACATGAAAATAACTTTTACCATTAAATTCCCATGTACCGAATGAAAAATACAAGTTAAATGGGTTTCCATTGCATTTTCAACTCTACTGATGGTTTTGTCACAAAAACTGTTATATCGCAAATGTGCCCACTCTGGTCTTGGCACATGAGATCTAGCCAACAGCTCGCAGATACAGTGGGGGTAGCCTACCTACATTATGAGATTATTATGGATAAGAGCGATATTATTTGTATTTGTCAAACGGCAGCCAAGCATCGATCATCATGTTACCAGAATAACATACTCAATATTTATTGGAAAGGAGCATCAAGCTCATCACCTTGCACATTCACCACCCTGTGAAGTTCATCCTAATTTATTTACTCTGTAGCCTAATAAACTGCATGCTTTCCCAAATCGTAGTGCGTGGACCACACAACATATAATTGCGTGACTCCACGTTTACTTCAATATGATGGTTATTATACTGAACAAACATAAAAACACAACATGCAACAATTTCAAAGATTTTACTGAGTTACAGTTCAAGTAAGGAAATCAGTCAATTGAAATATATAAATTAGGCCCTAATCTATGGATTTCACATGACTGGGCAGGGGTGCAGCCATAGGTGGGCCTTGGAGGGCATAGGCCCACCCACTGGGCAGCCAGGCCCACCCACTTGGGAGCCAGGCCCAGCCAATCAGAATGAGTTTTTCCCCACAAAAGGGCTTTATTGCAGACAGAAATACTTAAGAGAAATACACTTTTTGTGCATATGGAACATTTCTGGGATTTTTTATTTTAGCTCATGAAACATGGGACCAACACTTTACATGTTGCGTTTATATTTTTGTTCAGTGGTATATCAATATTTGTGCATAACGCCGTTTCCACCGCCATTCCTCGCATAATTAATTTTACCGACATAAAAAGATTCCACCATGCAGAATGAACAAATTGTCTGTTGGCATTTATAAAATTGCATTTCATGTTTCCATCAGTTCGGTCGTGACTTTTGTCATGCGTCAGGTAATTCATCCACATGAGATATTTGGATGGAAACATGGTTAGTGTGGCAAAAAACACTGCCTGAAACCTGCTCTCTCACTTACACACACGCACACACACACACACACACACACACAGACACACACACACCACTCTCTCTCCCACAAACACATAAACACTGCTCCCAACTTTTAAAAACTTAACGTTAGCCACCAAACAGAATGTAAGGAGCACAAGAAAGAGATTGATTTTGATATACTCATAGTTTAGGCTTACATTAGGCATATATGAATCCTACCTTTGAAGCCAACCTGGTCTCAGAGCATTTCATATTATTCTGTAAGTAAATCTGAGACGCTTCCATTTAGTATGATACAGTATGTTATGTTTATATTGTATGTATTAATTTGTGGATGTCCATCACCCATTTCAGTATGATATTTTACAAATTACTAATTTGTATTTGATGTTATGAATTTGCAAAACGTATGACATGTTCCGAATTCTAGCTAGGTGGGTAACATAGCTAGCTAGCTAATGTTAGCTAGACTAGGGATTAGGGTTAAGTTTAGGGTTAAGTTCAGGAGTTAGGTTAAAGGGTTAAGGTTAGGGTTAGGGGAAGGGTTAGCTAAAAGGGTTAAGGTTAGGGTTAGGGAAATGGTTAGCTAACATGCTAAGTAGTGGCAAAGTATCTAAAAAGTAGTAAGTAGTTGAAAAGTTGCAAATTATCTAAAATGCTAAAGTTGTCAATGATTCAAACTCGCAACTTTTGGGTTGCTGGACATTTGCATTATACGAATACGCCCACCCATCCACCCTACTTTCGTTTTTGCATTACAGTTTTTTTCAATTGCTATCAAGCATCGGTCAATACTGAAGCCACTTTTTCAAAACTCTTCACACAGTCTGCATTATCAACATGCATCTTGGCCAAACAGTTAATCTCACCTCCAAAACTCACTAAAACCACCAAAACACTTCATACATGTCTCAAAATAAGCTTGTTCCACTATAACACTGGCAACAATTCTCACTCAGAAAGCATACATTGTCACTCATAACACACTGACCTAAAAAACACTAACAACAGGGAGCATTACATAAATGATTAACTTTCCTCTTTGAAGTTTGAATGATTTGTCACATAAATCAGTATTTCATTATAGAATAAGAATAACACCTTTTCACTTTATTGACCGTACTAAAGTATATGTAACAAGAATAATTCAGAAATGCAGCAATTTGCTTCAATAGAATTTATTTGTTCTATATCTTTGTTAGATGAATTTGTATTTTAAGAATAATGACTAAAGGATTTCACCCCAAATACAGTATAAATGTGTGAACGGTGTTAGAGTTATAATGTAGTGGCAACCCACTAACAGAGGGGGCGGGACTAAACATTCCAGGGTGAAGGGGACTGAGAAAACGGGTTCAAAAAAGCCTCCTAAAGGTGGGCGGAGCAAAGTGCTTTTGTGTGTCAAGGGGTATAAAACAGGAATGTATGGGTTTTGGCGCCAGAGCTCTCCATGAATAAAAATACATATCATTCTTGCTGGTTGTGGACCTTGAATCATTTATGATTAAAACCAGAGCCTTACAACCTCTGGTAATGATTCAAGCTTAGGTTGAATTAGAGATAGAAATTCTCGTGACAAGTGTTTCTTCGAGCGGAGCTTAAATACGTCTTTGTCGTTCTAAGGACACCGAAACCGTGCACGGGCGGGTGATTGCATCCGTGGAGAATAGTCCTGGCCTTCGACGTTAAGGTTATAAACAGGCCGGTGATTAATCTTATGAACGATAAAGACGTTAACGAGTTTGAATTTTTAAAAAAATCCAAACTGCAAGGAAAAGGTCAGTTATTTTTATTCATGGTTTGGTGTAATTATTTGAACTATTTGAACTGCTTGAAACCTGCTCTCTCACTTACACACACGCACACACACACACACACACACACACACAGACACACACACACACACCACTCTCTCTCCCACAAACACATAAACACTGCTCCCAACTTTTAAAAACTTAACGTTAGCCACCAAACAGAATGTAAGGAGCACAAGAAAGAGATTGATTTTGATATACTCATAGTTTAGGCTTACATTAGGCATATATAATCCTACCTTTGAAGCCAACCTGGTCTCAGAGCATTTCATATTATTCTGTAAGTAAATCTGAGACGCTCCATTTAGTATGATACAGTATGTTATGTTTATATTGTATGTATTAATTTGTGGATGTCCATCACCCATTTCGTATGATATTTTACAAATTACTAATTTGTATTTGATGTTATGAATTTGCAAAACGTATGATATGTTACGAATTCTAGCTAGGTGGGTAACATAGCTAGCTAGCTAATGTTAGCTAGACTAGGGATTAGGGTTAAGTTTAGGGTTAAGTTCAGGAGTTAGGTTAAAGGGTTAAGGTTAGGGTTAGGGGAAGGGTTAGCTAAAAGGGTTAAGGTTAGGGTTAGGGAAATGGTTAGCTAACATGCTAAGTAGTGGCAAAGTATCTAAAAAGTAGTAAGTAGTTGAAAAGTTGCAAATTATCTAAAATGCTAAAGTTGTCAATGATTCAAACTCGCAACTTTTGGGTTGCTGGACATTTGCATTATACGAATACGCCCACCCATCCACCCTGACCAACCACCCTACTTTCGTTTTTGCATTACAGTTTTTTTCAATTGCTATCAAGCATCGGTCAATACTGAAGCCACTTTTTCAAAACTCTTCACACAGTCTGCATTATCAACATGCATCTTGGCCAAACAGTTAATCTCACCTCCAAAACTCACTAAAACCACCAAAACACTTCATACATGTCTCAAAATAAGCTTGTTCCACTATAACACTGGCAACAATTCTCACTCAGAAAGCATACATTGTCACTCATAACACACTGACCTAAAAAACACTAACAACAGGGAGCATTACATAAATGATTAACTTTCCTCTTTGAAGTTTGAATGATTTGTCACATAAATCAGTATTTCATTATAGAATAAGAATAACACCTTTTCACTTTATTGACCGTACTAAAGTATATGTAACAAGAATGATTCAGAAATGCAGCAATTTGCTTCAATAGCCTTTATTTGTTCTATATCTTTGTTAGATGAATTTGTATTTTAAGAATAATTACTAAAGGATTTCACCCCAAATACAGTATAAATGTGTGAACGGTGTTAGAGTTATAATGTAGTGGCAACCCACTAACAGAGGGGGCGGGACTAAACATTCCAGGGTGAAGGGGACTGAGAAAACGGGTTAAAAAAAAGCCTCCTAAAGATGGACGGAGCAAAGTGCCTTTGTGTGTCAAGGGGTATAAAACAGGAGGGTATGGGGTTTTGGGCGCCAGAGCTCTCCATGAATAAAAATACAGATCATTCTTGCTGGTTGTGGACCTTGAATCATTTTATGATTAAAACCCAGAGCCTTACAACCTCTGGTAATGATTCAAGCTTAGGTTGAATTAGAGATAGAAATTCTTGTGACAAGTGGTTCTTCGAGCGGAGCTTAAATGACGTCTTTGTCATTCTAAGGACACCGAAACCGTGCGACGGGCGGGTGATTGCATCCGTGGAGAATAGTCCTGGCCTTCGATGTTAAGGTTATAAACAGGCCGGTGATTAATCTTATGAACGATAAAGACGTTAACGAGTTTGAAAAATCATTTAAATCCAAACTGCAAGGAAAAGGTCAGTTATTTTTATTCATGGGTTTTGGTGTAATTATTTGAACTTGTATAAGAATAGTAATTCTTGTGAAGGGCAGAGAATAGTTACCAAAATCTCAAAGGAAATAATTATTATTATAATGGAAGGAAGGGGGTCCGTAATTGACCCTAGGTAAATAGCTATTACCAAAATAATCTAGTTAATATTGAAATTGTACAAGATACAGTCTTTACAATATAAACAGGAAGGGGGGATAATTTTCATTGTGTGCGATAGATACATTAAACAGGTCAAAAGTCACGTAAACAACTGGGGATTTGCTCTAACTCTGTTTATTTCATGAAACTGGAGCAGTTACGACCTCTAAGTTACGGATAGTGTTAGAAATAAATCTTTAAATGTTGTATACGTGTGAGACTTAATGATCCATCAAATACGTGATAATTGTTTCCAAGGAGGGACTGAATTAGATTGCATGAGAAAAATTGTTATCTGACCCCTTTCATGAAACCGGAGTTTTAAAAAAACCTCTGGGTTATGGGTTAGATAATTTAAATGGTTAATTACAAAAGCAGATCATAACATTGGCTCAAGAGACGCATCTAATAATAACTCCTAGGAAAATAATTGTGGATTGAATTATTACTAAACGGGGGGATTTCTTATTTTTCCACCATGGGAAATAAATATTCTAAAGAGGTCCGATAATTAACGGGGGATGAAAGATATATGTTGGGAAGAGATCGAAGAAATATGTTTTATGGATCCATTTGGGAAAAGAGGTATGGATTTATTGGGCATCTCGATGTGGAAAAGTTAGAAGTTATGATTAAGCAGATGCATGTAAACTGTGGAACGGATTTGAAAAAACAGCGAGGGGAGGGGCTAGAGACAGCGAGGGTATTTTGGAAGCGCGAAGGAGAGAGGAAGTGCTTTAACTGTAACAAAGAGGAATATTTGGCAAGGGAGTGTAAGGCCCCGTGTAAATATTGTAACAGAACAGGTCATAACCATCGTGACTGCAGGGGTAGAGGAAAGGGCAATGTCGGAGATAGGACAGTCTATTTTTTGGTTCCACGGGTAAAATGTTTGAAGAAATGATTCGTGTCGATTAAGAATTGGCTAAAAATACCACGAAGCGATTATTTGAGAGGTACCTATAAATTTCCAACGATATATACGTATGAACTTTCTCACCCAAACTTAGACGTATGTCATGAGTGAGAAAGTAGAGAATATTTACATTTGCATTTTTGGTCATTTGGCAGACGCTCTGGTCCGGAGCGACTTGCAGGAGCAGTGGGGGTTGGGTGCCTTGCTCGGGGCACATCGGCAGATTTTTTCGCCTGGTCGGCTCGGGAATTGGAGCGGCGACCTCTCGGTTGCTGACACGGTGCTCTTGGTTACTGGGCTACCAGTCGGCCGATATGAGTTTAAGGTTGTGCCGTTGTTTGATTAGGTGATAAGGTTATGTGATAAGGTTTAATGGGTAATCGGACCATAACTAAAGTGGTTATAGAAGTAATGTATAAATAGTAGAGAGCAAATAGAGGGTTCCATTGAACTATTATGTTTTGTTGGGCATTTGAATGGCATAAGGTGAAATCTGTGTGTATGAGGGAATTCAACGGCTGGTATGAATGGTAACCGGATACTACTTAGTATTTGGTTGGTTAATGCTGAATGGAAGATTTGAAGCGTGGTTGGGGGTTAAAGACTCACTTATTCAATAGGGAATGGGTGTAGGGAGACAGAGTTTTTACGTGTATTAAAAGTTGCATTAGATAGCTTTAGTAGTATTCTAGATAGGTCTATGAAAATATGTTACAAGTACGAATGACATTATGAAAGTACATAGTTCAGATGATAGGAATATCATCCTTAAATGTATGCTTATCAACGATATCAAGTGTTTGTTTTATTGATTAGGGCCGAATCAGAGAGAACAGTTGAAGAAATTGGATGGCGAACTGAAGTGGCGATAGAGCTGTGAGGGTTGAGTTGAGGACAAAGGAAAATTATTTGTGGCTCTGGTTGGCGGGAGAAAGTGGAGACAGTCAAGCGAGTTGGATTGAGCTGGAAAGTTTCAAGTGGAGGTCTGGAGACTTTACTGAGAGGAAGTGCTTTGATGAATTCAAATGGTTATTACTTTATTGTATAGGTTGAGTAACACCAGAGGTGGATGAAAATAAATGGTGGATTCAAAAAAAAAAATATTTGTTTCGTTACGTGAACAATGGGATATCATTTTTACTATTAGGATGATGGATTGAAAAAACATTGGTTATAAGTATGAAGTTAAAGGTAAAAATAACTGAATTGTGTAATAGAAGGGGAGAGAGATTTTCCTAGGGGGTTGATCAAATAATTGATAATGGATCATTTGAGATGAGATCACATGTAGCAGATTTAGGGTAATCAATTAAATAATCATTGCATACTCGAGGAATTTTGAGTTGTTTTATGGATTAGTTATGAGGAATTAGATTGATACAAACATTATTGATGGGTTAGGACTGGGGATATCTGTATCATGTTTTGTGTGTACTACCATCTTTAGATTACTGATGGTAATTGATGGTTAACAAAATGTATAACCAGGAGAAAGAGATTAGTTTATCTCATTGGAATGTTGCTAAGGGTGAGGGGGAGCAGTAGTGAAGTTAGGCAGTATTTAGCTCATAAAAGTGAGCTACCAAATTAAGTTGAGCCTGGCTATCTTTGATTGTTGTTTTTCAATTGGGTTTTTCAAATAAAAAACAACATGATGTTTATAAAGGGTTGTTATGTTGAATTTAGGGGATTTTCAGCAGTTCATGGGTGGTGTTTGCTATGCTGTGGGATGGAATGATTTGTTGGGTGATATTTTAAACTAAATTAATGCAATGAGCTGCAGTAATCAGAGGAAGGTACAATCTAAGGTGAAACAGCTATTGCATAGATCATTGATTTAGCAATAAGATCAGGAAGATAGGTACTAGATGTCCCAAAAAAAATTGATGAAGAATGATGAGCTTTTTGGTAATGATAGACTGCTGTAAAGCTTGGGTACTCCATTATGTACTGCATACTGGTAAATTAAGTGATCTTATCTATGGGAAGGCAATGGCAGCCCATGGTAAAATCATTTGGAACTCTAAGGAGGAAGAACAGTTTATGTTGTTGATCTCTTCCCAAACAGTCTTAGCTTTTCATACATATATCAGGGATGTTACCCAAATGGTAGAGAGTAAAGAGGGATATGACATTGGTCGTGATTTAAAGATGATGATGTTTTTTTTTTTTGGTGGGCTATTAGATATAACTGGGTTAATCACGAACATAGAGGTTTTTATTCTTTGTTGCTAGGCAGAAGACTTAGGTGACCTAGGGTCGAAGTGCTTGCTCTTACTTCAATCCATGGCTGTCTTTTGTCTCTCTTCAAACATTGTGAAGGGAGCGGCACCAGGATTAAGCAGAGTTCAGGCTAAAACCTGTCTCTCCTTTTCTATCTTCTTGATTGATTACAGCAGGAGGGGGGTTGTGTTAGGTTTGAAATATTTAAATATGGACTTGTCATGTCCAACAATCAGTCTTCAGGTCAAGCCCGGGAGAGCCGGGGTAGAACAGAGTTCGAACTAAACATAAGTGTTTTTACAAGATAAGAGATTGATTGATTGGATTACTAATTGATTCTGAACTGAATGAATGTCGAATTTAGCCGCCATAAAGACAAAGGAAGTGGGAGGAGCAATAAAGAAGCAAAAGACAGTCTCAAAAATAAAAGGCATGGCAATTGGTTGATAAATTACCTAAGTGATTGTTTAGGTAGGTGGTAATATTGACACATGAGCAGAACTATGTGTCAAGAGGGGGGAAGAGGCTAATTGTAGGATTAAATAATATACGAAGGAGAGGACAAAATACTTTTTAAAAAAAACTTTTTTTTAGATACAGTCTAGAAAGAGAATGCAGTCAGAAATTGTTAGATTAATCTAACATGTGTGAAGATAGTTTATTAACCACACCCGTATGTCAGAAGTTTTGTGCCCCACAGGTGAACTAAAGGAGAAGGTGACCCACTCTATCTAACCAGGTGACTGGTGAGCATCCAGTCCCTAAAGAAGAAAAACTGGAAGCAGGCCTGTTGGGAAGGGCCCTATCAGGTTTTGTTGGTCACCGCCTTTTCCATTAGAATAGCAGAGAAAGCAACCTGGGTCCATGTTACCCACTGCAAGAGGGTAAGACCACATACAAGCACCACTTAACACACGCAGAGTTGGAGAGAAGAACTAGACCAATAGGGTCCGGGGATCACCTCTGTTAATGAAGATCTCCTACCCCGACCTATCATCACTGTAGTGTGTTCTTAGGGTGTGAGTATGGGGTGGTACCAAGCAGAAGGACTAAAGGCAGGAGAGGGTTGGCGGTTTTGGGAATATGGGTGACCCTGAGCTGCATCATAGTCTCGGCAATAGTCTTGGTATGTCAAGATCCACCACCACCTTGCACCAATTACGCTATGGCCTTACCATTATTAAGAAATAAAAAGGGAAGCGACCAACATACTGACCGTCAAGGATGAGTGATCTACAAAATAGGAGTCAGAGAAGGGTGGGGAGTAAGATTCAAAATTAGGATTAGGGATCTTATCAGGACGGATAAGCAAGCAACGTGGGATTATAAGATCCCATTGTATTTATGTTCAGCTCCTCGGTGGATTGTTTCTGGGCTCAGGTATTTAGACATACTGGGGGACGGAGATATGAGACGGGGGGCTGGACGTCCAGATGGAGGGATAAGAAGGTATAACGACATCCTCATGGAGATGGTAGTAACAATAGTAAAGGTCACTAAAGAGGACATGAAAAGAACTTACTGGGCTTGCGCAGACGAATACGGACGGGATACTTGTCTAAGATTACATTTGATGGAGTCAAAAGATATGGAGGGCACAGGTACTGTCATTAATCCATTAATAGCAATAGACCGAGTAGATCAGTCAAGGGATGACGGAGTCAATTCGACTAACCCATCCACTATGAAAGATTTTCTCCTCCAAGAATGGAACCAAGGGGAAGTGGAGGGGGTCCCTGATGAGAATCTCTGGTTAAAGTGGATGAAGTACACCGCTAGGGCCTTGGGGGAGACCAATTGTTATGCATATGCTCCATTGGGCGACCGACAATGTTGACCGCCCCAATGCCAAAGGCAATGTTTCCCTGTGTATTAGACCTGGGGTCCAATCAAAAAGAGCCCAATTGCACAGGGATTGGGCTGGCAAAGTTGACTTACTCGGCCAGCCCATCTAGATTCACTTTAACTCCTGGCGAATACCAGTGTTACAGACATAGAAATGGCACCCGTAACTTGGGTGATTTTGATGGCTGTAAGGAGATAATTAATGTGACTGATTTAGATAAGGAAGGGAGGGGAAAAATTATGAACCTTACCATCCCTCTGACTGATGTGTGGTGGGCATGTACTAACAAAGGGAGCATTCGACAGACATTACCAGAAGGATGGGTGGGTACTTGTGCACCAGTATTGTTGGTCCAAACCTGTAAGAATTAGTCATCAAAGACCAGTGACAGGAAGAATAATCAGGAGGAGGAGAAATATAGGTCAGGAAGGAAATAGCCCAATTTGGATAGATGGTATAGGCATCCCCAGGGGTGTTCCAGACGAATACAAAGCTATGAATCAAATATGGGAGGGTTTTACCACAACATTTTTCTGGTGGGTGACAATAAACAAGAATGTGGATTGGATAAATTATTACAACCAACAACGATTTATTAATCAGACTAGAGATGCAGTAAAGGGGATCTCCGAGCAATTATCCGCCATCCCGCTCATAACTTAGTAGAGGTTGGTTCTAGATCAGGCAGAAAGGGCCGGTGTCTATAGAATGATAAGCCATTGTTGCACATTTATCCCTAACAATACCACACTGGATGGGACAGTCACCAGAGCTCTTACAGAATTAACTGCACTAAGTGAAGAATGAACTGAGAACTCAGAAGTGTGTACATTGTGGATAGGGTGGTTTGATGAAATGTTTGGTAAATGGAAAACCATAGCAGCCACCATCTTAGGAGCGGTCAGTGTTTGTATGGGTATTCTTGTATTATGTGGTTGTTGTCTTGTTCCCTGTGTCCGAGGATTGGTGAGTCAGGCGTTGGTGAAATGCAGTATCTAATCAATAATGAGAGATGGACTGACTCCGGACTCTGACCAGGGGAATGTGAAAAATGATCCTCCAGGCTTGGTGGATGACGAGGATTTGGACCCTGAAAGACCGCAATTGGATGAAATGTTTATTAGTTCTGACGTAATCTCTGAGATTAATCATGCTTGTAAAATAAATTTATCCTGAATGTGAAAACATCTAGTCAAAGGGGTGGATTGTTAGATTAATTTGTATTTTAAGAATAATGACTAAAAGATTTAACCCCAAATACAGTATAAATGTGTGAACGGTGTTAGAGTTATAATGTAGTGGCAACCCACTAACAGAGGGGGGCAGGACTAAACATTCCAGGGTGAAGGGGACTGAGAAAATGGGTTAAAAAAAGCCTCCTAAAGGTGGGCGGAGCAAAGTGCCTTTGTGTGTCAAGGGGTATAAAACAGGAGTGTATGGGTTTTGGCGCCAGAGCTCGCCATGAATAAAAATACAGATCATTCTTGCTGGTTGTGGACCTTGAATCATTTATGATTAAAACCAGAGCCTTACAACCTCTGGTAATGATTCAAGCTTAGGTTGAAATAGAGATAGAAATTCTCGTGATAATCTTTGCACATCGTAATTTACTTGTGAAAAATAAAAAGTTGAAACAAAAACTAAATCCTGAAATTCCAGGGCTGCAATAATATTTAATTTTTTTAAACATTCAAACATTATACATGTATAGTATAATCACTCATACTTTACAGTACTGTGAGGGTTCTAGTTCTCCCTCTCTCCTGCATTTGGCCACAAGTTCTCATCAACTTCACATCTTATTTCTTCTCTGGCGATGCATCTTGGAAAGTATCTTCTGGAATGTTTAATCCAACCCTGGCAGTCTTCAGGAGAAGTGTCTCCACACCCCACATTCGTGTCATCCAGTAAGGACATCTGGTCATGTGGATGGTGGTCATAAACCTTCCACCTCCACGCAGGGAAACACTTCTCTATGAGGTTTAGGAAGGGGGAGTATGGAGGCAGGAATAGTACTGACTTCCTGGGATGTGCAGCAAACCAGTCTGTGACTGCAGCAGAGTGGTGGAATGCCACATTCTCCCACACAACAACGAAGGTAGAGGAGTTTCTTGCCCCTCTCTCCTCCGCTGGCACAAGTCGATTATGCAGGTCATCCAGAAAATAAATGAGCCTCTCTGTATTGTAGGGGCCAATGAGTGGTTTGTGTAACAGCAAACCATAATTGGACAGTGCTGCACACATTGTGATGTTAGCTCCTCTCTGGCCTGGGACATCCACGATTGCTCTCTGTCCAATCACATTTCTTCCCCTGCGGCGTGTTTTTGCCAGGTTGAATCCAGCTTCATCCACAAAGATGAATGTATGTGCAGTTTGCCTGGCTTCCATCTCCATTACTCTCTAAAATACAGTAAATCCACAGTTTTACAGTACTTTACATTATGCATAGCTGTGTATGTACTGTCGTAGAAATATTTGACTCAAAAGTAGTCAACTCAAAAATATCTCTCAAGAAACTGGAGCTTGTGAATCCAAAAATTAGACTTTATTATTGCGTAACAAAGCCGAGCTTGCTCCATGGAACAACTGCTTGCCCTGACCCGGAGCTCTCCTTTTATACAGACACAAATGCATAGTCATGCTTATACAAATTACATAGTTACTCCTCTCTATGTGAATGAATAACATCTTTCAGTATCACATGTTGGCTACTCACGAGGCTACGAGCATTTCTCTAAGTGGGGCTTCTGTCTCTTATTAGTGGCGTGACTCAAAAAATGATATACATACGTACGTTAAAGAACAATCACACTCTGTATTGACTATATTCACTATCCAGACATACATCTGGAGTACAAAGTATCAATCATGTTCATTCTGTTTTACCTTTATCATTTCATAACACATTATAAAACATATCAATTAATACTTAAACATGGTTTAAACATGTCATGGCCATAACCCATTCTCAACCACATACATTTAAGCCAATCCCCAAAAGCACCCTCCCAGGACCCTTGAGATTATGTGCATGTGGCTATGTTTCAGGTCATAAGCACAAACAAATGATAACACTAGTTCCATTGTTACTCCAATCTCCACACAGCCACCACGAGGAGTTGTATCTCCATCACATGTCATTGACATACCCAGACCAGCTGCAGGGAGTTATCAAAAGCACAGCGTTTGCACTAAAGAAATGTCTCTGCTCTGTTTTAACCCTTAAACTGGTTCTCAATCCATAAGCATTTAAGGCATATAGGTGTTTAATTCTACAACATATGTACTAGAAAATCATCCATATATATAAAATCATCCATATAATCCCCCCTTTGGGACTTTCTAAGTCCCAACCAATAAAACAAAAGTTAACATAAAATGAGTGTAAGCATGTGCATATACTTATTCTTAGCCTTGCCATCTGTGGTTACATTTTTATAAGAATATATATTCAGACCAATGTATCTTCCTCATTGTCTGACCCATCCTGATGAGGACAAGGAGCCCAGTCGGGTACTGGGTACAAATCCGGAAGGTTTCCCTCTAAGCTAACCTCCAATTGTTGCTGTTGAGCTTTGTAACCATGACAGGCCCATCCACCCCCACAGGGACAACACCATACAGACATTCAGGATTCCCAAATGGGCAGTCCATTGGTCCTACTTTAATATTACAGGGCTTTCCATATTCATTAACATACTGTCCTGGAGCTCCCTGAACAGGGTGTATTTCTTTGGTTGACTTATTAACAATTGTCTGTACAGTCATTTGCTTTACTGTGGTTTGGATCAAAAGTGATTTAAACAAGGCAGTACACAACAAAATACCATTCCCATTACTACAAGTGCTATGCCTATCATGATTGCCATTTTGTAAACATTGCTCCCCACTTTCCCAAAGTTAAGTCCATCCAATCCCAAGTGTGAGCGTCATGCCCAGCATTGTCCTTAACTTCTTTTCGTAGTCCTTTGAGCTTAGTCATTGCTTCAGTGAATGAACCATCCGGAGCAGTATTATTGGGAATGAAGGTACAACATTCATCCCCAAACATAACACAAACTCCACCTTTTTCTGCCAACAGCCAGTTTAAAGCCTGCCTATTCTGCCATGTCATTGTCACGCCCTGGCTCTGGGACTCTGTTATGTTGAGCCAGGGTGTGTTGTTTCTATGTGTTTTGTGTGCTAGGGTGATTTTCTAGTTCATTTGTTTCTATGTTGGCGGTGTGGTTCTCAATCAGAGGCAACGTGTATCAGCTGTTGCTTGTTGTCTCTGATTGGGAACCATACTTAGGCAGCCTGTTTTCCACAGTGTGTTGTGGGATCTTGTTCCGTGTTTGGTTAGTGTCTATTGCCAAGGACGTCACGTATCGATTTTGTTGTTTTGTTCGTGTGATCATTAAAAATAAAAGTATGTTCGCATTCCACGCTGCGCCTTGGTCCTCTGTGTTCGACGATCGTGACAGAAGATCCCACCATAACTGGACCAAGCAGCGTGTCCAGGAGCCAACGCCAGAGAGGGCTCTAAAGGATATCAACCTCGACTGGGTCAAGCCGCGGGAGGAGGAGAGAGGCTGGACTTGGGAGCAGAGGAGGCGAGAGTCTGGCGAGAGCCATGGAGGCCTGGCCCACGGGGAGGAGAGACGCCCAGAAATTTTTTAGAGGGGGCTCACGCCGTGGCGACGAGGGCAGCAGGAGGCCGGGATAGAGTGGTTCAGCGGGTTGGCAAAGGAGGCCGCCAGGTTGCGGGAGTCACTGGTCACCAGGGGAAGGAGAATGTAGAGGCACGGCGAGAGGTACTGGGGTGTGTTGCCAGTTCGGTCCGGCCCGTTCCTGATCCCCGCGTAGGGCCAGTGGTGTGTGTCCCCAGTATGGTCCGGCTTGTTCCTGTCCCTCGCACCGAGCCTGTGGTGCGATCGCCAGCCGGTCCGGCATGTTCCTGCCCTCGCACCAAGCCTGTGGTGCACGTCAGTCCCGGTCCGGCCTGTTCCTGCTCCCGCCCAAGCCAGTGGTGCGCCCGTCAGCCCGGTTCGGCCCGTCCCTGCTCCCCGCACCAAGCCAGTGGTGCGCCTCGTCCAGCCCGGTTCGGCCTGTCCCTGCTCCCGCACAAGCCAATGGTGCGCGTCGTCAGCCCGGTCCGGCCCGCCCTGCTCCCGCACCAAGCCTGTGGTGCGCGTCGCAGTCCGGCACAGCCCGTGCCTGTTCCACCGGTGCCTGGTCGGCACCGGTCAGCTGCTCCACTCCGGAGCTAGAGCAATCCGCTCCACCAGTGTTCAGTCCAGCTCCGGCCAGCAGGGCCAGACCCGGACCAGGGGCGCTTTGGGGGTTTGTTGGAGGGTGGGGGTCAAGCCCGGAGCCGGAACCGGCTCCGAGGAGGAATGCCCACCCGGCCCTCCCTGTTCGGTTTATGTTTGGCGGGTGTCTAGTCCGCACCATTGGGGGGGTACTGTCACGCCTGGCTCTGGGACTCTGTTATGTTGAGCCAGGGTGTGTTGTTTCTATGTGTTTTTGTGTGCTAGGGTGATTTTCTAGTTCATTTGTTTCTATGTTGGCCGGTGTGGTTCTCAATCAGAGGCAACGTGCATCTTGTTCCATGTTTGGTTAGTGTCTATTGCCAAGGACGTCACGTATCGTTTTGTTGTTTTGTTCGTGTGATCATTAAAAATAAAAGTATGTTCGCATTCCACGCTGCGCCTTGGTCCTCTGTGTTCGACGATCGTGACAGTCATTCTACTTGTAGCCTGTACTTGCTCTCCCAGAGCTGTTAACGCAGAGTCTGTGTAGTTAATAAACCTTTGTTGATTATAGTAAATATAATTGATCCATTCTAGGTTTTTGTTAGGTGATATCCAGACAAATATTGATTCAAATCCTGCTTTAATTTAATCTCTTGCCTTATATTCATTTGGAATTCCTCTGGGTTGACCTATTGCATCTAAGTATACATTGGGGTCATGTTCATAAGCTCTTTTTACCCTTTTATTATTGTGCTGGGTGTCCTAATTTGTTGTTTTTTCCACCTCCCATTCTGATATAACCACTTCCTGAAGCATTTGTACCCTAGCACATATTCCCTTCCATCCTTTAGGCAGAGTGGCTCTAATTCTTTGTCCTCCACAAATCCAAAATAAATCTGCCACTGCCACCGATTGATCCTCATAAGGAGAGATCAGTGGCATTGCCAGTGTTTGCTTCTCACATTCCCCAGGGTCACCAGGCCCTCCACTAGTAGCTGTCACTCCAGTGCTCGATCCCGCCGCCTGATAAACTGCTCTGCGCGGAGTATCTGCATTCCAAGACATATCATTATTTAGGTGCCATGTGGTCTCACACTTTCCCCTAAATTCTCCCAAATCATGCTCCCCATCCGTTTTGTTGTAGCATTCATCATCTTGATTATAATCTATAATCCGATATTTTTCCGGTGCTTCCATTTTTCTGGGTTCTATTCTGACATCTAATTTTTTACACCATTCCCCCCATCCTGTTTGATTATAGTATTTGTGATGGTCAGGACTTCCTAAGAAGGATAAGCATTCTGCAGGGCAATAGGGTCTCTCTGATCTTTTGAGATGACAGAAGTTTCATTTAAAGTCAGCACAGTTCCTGTGGCTATGTGGACTTGGTGTAACGATCCCGGCAGTCTGAGTCGGGTCCGGTCTGGTGACTAGTTTTTCTGTTCGTGATCTCCAGTTTCCCGAGGGTTCGGGAACGCTCCGGGGAGCTCTCTTGATTTCCGCACCTGCATCCCATCAGCAATCTGCACACCTGGTCCTGATCATCACCCTTCTTAGGCTCTGGCCTAACATCCAGTCCCTGCCGGATCGTTAGCCATGAACAGTAGGTTTACCAGAGTAGCAGTCTTAGAGCCTAGCGTTAGTTTTGTTGTTTTTGCACCTTGTTGGTTTGTTGCTTACTTACCCCCGTTTTGTTCCATCTGCAGTCACCCGTCCGGAACCTTCATCCAACCTCTGCCTGGTGGTGCGGCTGCCGACCAGGATGGGATCAACCACTGCACCCCCAACAACTAATCAAGCGCCGCCCGCTCTGTTCCCTGGATTATTCAGCATCACTCTTGAATTTGTAATAAACACTCACCTTCGTTTCAACTTACCTTGTCCTGGTCTGCTTCTGGGTTCTGGCTTAGCAACTCGTGACACTTGGTATTACCATCAGTTCCTTTAATGGGGAGGGGGAGCATACTAGACAATCCGTTTTCTTATTAATTACTTTAGCTGAATACTGTGCCCATCTGTACCAATCATTTTGTAATGCTCCCTCCCATAGTCTACTTAGTTTTGTTGGTGCTTTCATTATTTACGGTATTACTACTGGTGCTGAGCTAGATTGTTTATTTTCCTGTTTTCCCCAATTAGTCAAAGATTCCCATACATTTTGAAAGAACCCAGTTGATTCTGTTGTTTCTGAGTTGCTTTAGTTGTTACAACAATGGACGGTCCTTGAGTGATTGCCATAGTTACATTGACTGTCTCTATTTCTCCTTCCTGTCTAGTTTGACGTGTGGGAACAAAAATAATATTGATTGTTGTAATATTATTTCCTTCTGGCAAATTTGTGATAACTAATTCCAAAACATATTTTGCATAATTTTCTTGTGTCAATTCCTCTAAGGTAATTTTCCAAGTAATGTTTCCTTTGTTAATTTCTATTAGTCATCCATATTCATCCCAGATCGCCTCTCCCATTGTTTGATGATTAGCCCACCCACAAAGTGCTGTTTCTGGCAAAGGTTTTACCCTTCGTATTGAAAAGGATCTTTGAGTTTCTTCAACTGTCCTTCTTGGGCTGGAATATAAATACTAGTTTGAGCTATCCCCAATGGTACATGCTTTTTTATTCTATTCTTCAATCTAACTTTAGGGGCCAATTTCTTAAGCACTGATGGAATCATAAGATGTTTAGCTTGTTTTATATCCATTATTTTTCCATGTCTATTTACTTTTGGCTCAACTTTACACAATGATTTTTTAGGCATTTTATTTTAAACATTGCATATCCTTCAATCTGACATTTCCTCAATCTAGGCCATCCTATATACGATACTTGTTCTTTATTCACAACAACAATTCTTCCAGGTTCAGTAAGGCTATCTCTAGAATATTGTATTGTTGTAGGCAGACTCCATCGCCCTAGATTAACTGCTATTACCGTTAAAGCAATTCCACAGTTCTTAAGTTGTTGGAGACCATGTGAGGGCAGAGAAGTCAATTGTGGGAAAGTCCCCTTCCTCAACGGCTGAGGAGTCTCTTCCTTCACCGGTGGAGAAGTCATCCCCCTCAATGGTAGAAAGGTCACTTTCTCCCCCTTCTCCTGTTGTCTCTCTCCATTCCCTGGGTCGCTGCTTGTGTTTGGGGCATCTGCCATAGCAGGTATCCTATTAGTAGTATTCCCACACCATCAGACCCCACCTCCCGACTCTCCGGGTTTTCAGGTGGGAGTGCCTGCTGTTCTTGACGTTGGCACTTGGACTTGTGCTTGCTTCTTCTTCTTGGACTCCATCTGATGCCTCGACATCCTCCGCTTCCTCATGGCTCGCTGACGGCAGGCCGGTTCTCCTCGGGACCCTGGTACAGTGGTTCAGATGGTACCACGTTGTGCTTCCTTCCACCTGTATCGCCGTGGGCGTCGCGGATCACCTTGTATGGTCCTTCTCTCCTGGGCTCGTTCCACTTTCTGCGAAACACTCGGATGTAGACTCGATCTCCTGGAATCACCGGTCCTGGCTCCTCTGGTCAGGTTGCGGTTCTCGCCCTTTTCCTGGAGATAGATCACTTTATGTATATAGCAGTTGGTTGTGCTTCATATGCTTTAAGCTCCATCTCTAATTGCTCCAATGGGGGTCCTTTGTAGGGCCCTCTTTGAACTGGCACTGGCATGGGTCGACCCGTAAGCATTTCATGCGGGGTTAGATGCGTATTTCTGTTAGTTTGCATGCGATAACTCATCAAAGCTAGTGGTAGTGCATCCACCCAATTGAGCTTTGCACCGGCACAGTTTTATTCAGTTTAGCCTTGAGGTCCCATTAATCCTCTCAACAATCCCCTGAGATTGCGGATGATACACACACCTAGTCTTTGCTTAATCCTTAGCTGCTGTAATACTTGCTTTACTGTTTTTTGAATAAATGCTGATCCATTGTCTGAGCTGATTTCTGTTGGTATTCCAAATCTGGTATTACTTCTCTGGTTGAAATTTGATTACTGCTCCTGATCCTAGATCTCTGATGGTACCGCTTCTACCCATCTACTGAATCTATCTATTATCACTAGCATGTACCTTTTGCCATTCACCTTTTTTATCCATATCTACATAGTCCATGACTAAATGTCGAAATGGTCCTTCAGGAACTGGTATGCCCTATAGGCGTTGTTATTCCCTTTCCTTACATTGTTTTGTGCACACACCTTACATCTTGCTAATGACTCATGTATTGTTTGCCTGTAGGTATGGAGACCAGTATCCTTGTTTTTAATTTTCTTTACTATCTCCCCCCCTTGGCAATGGTCAAAACCATCGCATCAGTTATCAGTAGTTGAGCAACACAATGGGTGCTACTATGGTTCCTTCATGAGACCTCCATAATCCCTTCATCTTTGGTGGCCTCTCTTCGTGTCACATAGTCTGTTCATAAGGTCCTGCTCTTTCCTGCATCCTTATTATATCGTCTGGTTGTGGTATGGATTCAATAATGACCATTGGTGCTGTTAACACTGGGGACGGTGCATCTAGATGCCTTCTTTGCAGCTTCATCAGCTGCTTTGTTTCCTTTGGTTTATATCCTTTTCCTTTCCTATGCACCTGACATTTCACTTCGCCAATTTAGTGGGATACATTAACGCCGTCATTATTCCACAATCTGCTCGTGGTGTTGTATGGGTGTACCATCGCTTTCCTGAACCTCGCTGCTTCCAAATAAATGGCACACCCCATGTGCATATGCTGAATCAGTATAGATATTAACTGTTTTCCCGTTTTCCCAGGATGCAAGCTGCAGTGAGTGCTTTTAGTTCAGCTAACTGAGCTGAGCATGGCTGTGGACAATATTCTGCTATTACCTCTTTAAAATCCTCTCCTTGCTTTTTGTACTACTGCATAGCCTGCATGATTTCCCACATTATCTTTATAACAGGATCCATCCACAAAATACTCTTCTATGCACTCGGGGTTGACTCCAAGTCTGGCCTTAGTCGGGTAAATGTCAATGAGTCTGCTACACGTCGTTGTGCTTGTCCCTCAAACTCCAAAGGATTCTTTCAGCTGGATTTACTGTACTGCATTGTTTAATGGAAACATCTGGATAGGTCAGTAGAGTCATGTATTCCAAAGTTCTAGCATTGGTAAGAACAAACTTCCCTTTTTCTATCAGTTCCACTATTTTATGATGTGTATGTATTGTTACCGGGTATCCCATAGTAATTGTGGACGCTTTGTCATGTGCATATTGTAATGCAGCTAAACCTTGATAGCAAGGTGGATATCCCTGAGCAACAGAATCTAGTTTAGAACTATAATAAGCAATGGGTTGTTTTCGTCTTCCACTGCACGTCTCTTTGCATAAGTACCGCCATTGCATACCTATCACATCTATTTGCCACATACAACAAGAATGGTTTTGTGTAATCTTGGGGGCTGCTAGAGCCGGAGCTGACTGCATTTCCTTCTTCATTGTTTCAAATGCAGTTAATGCATCACTGTTCCATTCCAGGCTTGCTCTAAGGTCTAGTTGTCCTAGTTGTCTGGAACTGCCGTCTAGTCTAAGGTCTAGTTGTCTAGTTGTCTGGAAACTGCCCGTTCTGCTGCCAACAAGGCAGAATTCATCTCAGCCTATGCTACCCTCCAGTCCCTCGACTTTGGCGCTGGCGGAAACATGGATTACCACTGAAACACTTGCTGCTCCTGCTGCTCTCTCCTCGTCTGACCATGTGTTTCTCGCATACCCCGAGAGCATCTGGTCAGCGGGGGGTGGCACAGGAATCCTCATCTCTCCCAAGTGGACATTCTCAATTTTTCCCCTGACCCATCTGTCTAGTCTCCTCATTTGAGATTCCATGCTGTCACAGTCACCTAGCCCATTTAAGCTAATATCCTTGTCATCTATCGCCCTCCAGGTTCCCTTGGAGAGTTCATCAATGAGCTTGATGCCTTGATAAGTTCCTTTCCTGAGGATGGCTCACCCCTCACAGTTCTGGGGATTTCAACCTCCCTACGTCTACATTTGACTCATTTCTCTCTGCCTCCTTCTTTCCACTCCTCTCCCTCTTTTGACCTCACCCTCTCACCGTCCCCCTACTCACAAGGCAGGTACGCTTGACCTCATCTTCACTAGATGCTGTTCTTCTACTAACCTCACTGCAACTCCTCCAAGTCTCCGAGCCACTACTTTGTATCCTTTTCTCTCTCCCTCTCCTCCAACACTACTCACTCTGCCCCTACACAGATGGTAATGCGCCGTCGCAACCTTCGCTCTCTCTCTCCCCTACTCTCTCCTCTTCCATCCTATCATCTCTTCCCTCTGCTCAAT
Organism: Coregonus clupeaformis; assembly: GCF_020615455.1. Lineage (NCBI taxonomy): Eukaryota > Metazoa > Chordata > Actinopteri > Salmoniformes > Salmonidae > Coregonus > Coregonus clupeaformis. The sequence continues at coordinate 53,293 of NW_025536369.1, forward strand.
CCTTCTCCCTCCAATCTCCTGATTCTGCCTCCTCAACCCTCCTCTCCTCCCTTTCTGCATCCTTTGACTCTCTATGTCCCCTATCCTCCCGGCCGGCTCGGTCCTCCCCCCTCCAGCTCCGTGGCTTGATGACTCATTACGAGCTCACAGAACAGGGCTCCGGGCAGCCGAGCGGGAAATGGAAGAAAACTGAGACTCCCTACGGACCTGGCATCTTTTCACTCCCTCCTCTCTACATTCTCTTCATCTGTTTCTGCTGCTAAGGCCACTTTCACCACTCTAAATTCCAAGCATCCGCCTCTAACCCTAGGAAGCTCTTTTGCCACATTCTCCTCCCTGCTGAATCCCCCCTCCTCCCTCTCTGTGGATGACTTCGTCAACCATTTTGAAAAGAAGGTTGACGACATCCGATCCTCGTTTGTTAAGTCAAATGACACTGCTGGTCCTGCTCACACTGCCCCTGCCCTATGCTTTGACTTCTTTCTCCCTCTCTCTCCAGATAAAATCTTGCGACTTGTGCCGGCAGGCCGCCCAACAACCTGCCCGCTGACCCTATCCCCTCCTCTCTTCTCCAGACCATCTCCGGTGACCTTCTCCCCTTACCCTCACCTCGTTGATCAACTCATCCTTGACCGCTGGCTATGTCCCTTCCGTCTTCAAGAGCCGAGGTTGCACCCCTTCTCAAAAAACCAACACTCGATCCACTCTGATGTCAACAACTACAGACCAGTATCCCTTCTTTCTTTTCTCTCAAAACTATTGAGCGTGCTGTCTTTAGCCAACTCTCTTGCTATCTCTCTCAGAATGACCTTCTTGATCCAAACCAATCAGGTTTCAAGACTGGTCATTCAACTGAGACTGCTCTTCTCTGTGTCACGGAGGCTCTCCGCACTGCTAAAGTAACTCTCTCTCCTCTGCTCTTGTCCTTCTAGACCTGTCTGCTGCCTTTGATACTGTGAACCATCAGATCCTCCTCTCCACCCTCTCTCGAGCTGGGCATCTCCGGCGCGGCTCACTCTTAAGTTCGTCCTACCTGATGGTCGCTCCTACCAGTGGCGTGGCGAGAAGCTGTCTCGCACCACGTGCTCTCACCACTGGTGTCCCCCAGGGCTCAGTTCTAGGCCCTCTCCCTATTCTGCTATACACCAAGTCACTTGGCACTGTACATATCCTCACAGGCCTCTCCTATCATTGCTACGCACGACACACAACTAATCTTCTCCTTTCCCCGCTTCTGATAACCAGGTGGCGAATCGCATCTCTGCATGTCTGGCAGTGACATATCAGTATGGATGACGGATCACCACCTCAAGCTGAACCTCGGCAAGACGGAGCTGCTCTTCCTCCCGGGGAAGGACTGCCCATTCCATGATCTCGCCATCACGGTTGACAACTCCGTTTCGTGTCCTCCTCCCCAGAGAGTCGCGAAGAGCCTTGGCGTGACCCTGGACAACACCCCTGTCGTTCTCCGCTAACATCAAGGCGGTGACCCGATCCTGTAGGTTCATGCTCTACAACATTCGAGAGTACAACCCTGCCTTACACAGGAGCGGCACAGGTCCTAATCCAGGCACTTGTCATCTCCCCGTCTGGATTACTGGCAACTCTCGCTGTTGGCTGGGCTCCCTGCCTGTGCCATTAAAACCCTACAACTCCATCCAGAATGCAGAGCCCGTCTGGTGTTCAACCTTCCCAAGTTCTCTCCGTCACCCCGCTCCTCCGCACACTCCACTGGCTTCCAGTTGGAAGCTCGCATCTGCTACAAGACCATGGTGCTTGCCTACGGGAGCTGTGAGAACGGCACCTCCATGCCTTCAGGCTCTGATCAGTCCCTTACACCAAACAGGGCACTGCGTTCATCCACCTCTGGCCTGCTGGCTCCCCTACCTCTGCGGAAGCATAGTTCCCGTCAGCCCAGTCAAAACTGTTCGCTCTCCTAGCACCCCAATGGTGGAACAAGCTCCCTCACGATGCCAGGTCGAGTCACTCACCACCTCCGGAGACATTTGAAACCCCACCTCTTTAAGGAATACCTGGGATAGGATAAAGTAATCCTTCTCCTTTGTGCAGGTAAATGCAAACAAATGTCTGCACTCCCTCCGCCAGGGGCACAAAAAAATGAAGAAGTACTTGGCCTGGGGAACATTGGTGGTAGCATATGTTTACGCCCCTGAAAAGGAGAAATAATCGAAAGTGATGCAGTTATGTTTCCTCACTGAAAACTTGAGTATAATGCTTTTTGGCAAAAAATACCACATTTTACAGAACAACAGATCTACAGGAACCAGAGTTTTGTAGGGTCAGAAGCTTGTTCAAGTCACAACAGCATAAACTGTAATTCACTAAAACATATACAAATGTTTCAATATAACTGTCAAACACAAAGTAGCTTTAGCTCAGTAACCCATAACTCATTTATCAACCATGTCACAAAGTATTCGAAACACATTTACAAATAACCCCAAATATATTATTAACAGCGTACATATGCTCATTCACAATTAGCATAAAATGGCAGCATACTCTCAGTACGGCTATTCTATCACGTG
>NW_025536370.1:0-60677 GCF_020615455.1 Coregonus clupeaformis
ATACTTTATCTGTGCTTAATTTAGCTTACCTAGTGCAATGGGACCAATGGAATAGTCCCAAAGATGTGAACCCTGACTACTTGGCACTCCAGACAGGCTCAGTCGAACATTTAAAGTATTTGAAAGAAAACAAATACTATTTGAACCCAGGCCTGGTGGATGCCTCTAATGCAAGCTCTCAAAGCATCTCTCTCCCCTGATGTGGATCACTGCCACAAGATGCCAAGAGACAATGGGGTCCAGAGGGGCACCTGACATTCCATTCCTGCCTCATAAAAACTAACAACAGGGGATGAAAAAACTCAGGCAAGGAGGGGATCCATCTCCTATGTCCCCCGACCCGACAAACGAAGGAAGGCTTTCCAGCTGGATCAAGGCTACGTCTGATGATGCTCACCCCTTTTTATCATCCCTTTGATTAATTCCTTTGTCAATTTGAGACCCAAATTTGTTGCTGTGGTTTTTAGAATGCATCCAAGCAATATACAAGCTGATTGCATATAAAGTCATAGGCTCGGGTAATGGAAATGGGGGTAGAGGGGGGTGGGAAGGTGGAGGGTGGGGGTGGGGGAGTCTGGGTCAAGGAACTTTAGGAATGTAGTGTTGTTCTGTCCTTTAGTGTAACCCTGCTCCTGTGCCAGGGTGGGGGCTTTCTCTCTAATCCACGTTGATTTGGTAAACACTCGCACTAATACCGCGGCCAGGGCCCTAATTCTGTTGTTTTCTCCCTACTAAAGAAAATGTGTATTTCTTGGGCGATGTCTTGAAGCAGATGGATGGAAATGTGGGGATAGATTTAATCCCACTAAGGCTCATGCTCAGATTGGACCCACAGATTAGGATTGCAGCCAAGTATTTTCAATAATTATTCTCTGGTTGAATTAAACATATCCTCTTAACACGAAAAACATACCTGCCATGCATGTCTGACTGATGGAACATCTGTAAGGATCACTGCTGTTATTGAGTGGAGAAAACGTATCCATAGGCTTTAGTATTCTCCATTTGCAGTAGAAATGTACAGATTTTATATATAATTTGGATTAATTCTAACTGTAAATATAATGTACAAATAAGTATATGAAGTTATTATACTGTATATATACAGCAGAAATCAGACATTTTATTAAACAATCACATAGACTGAGAGACTGAGAGCATGCTGGCAAGCAACATCCATTTGAACACTGACTATCTCCTATGACACAGGGGACAGCATAATCGCATAACAGCATCATTTGAAACATCGTCAATTGATTGAATTCACCCCCTTGTCGCCTGAACAATGACCTGGAAACTTATCTCTCTGCTCACCTGCTCCTCTGATTGTCCCGTATCAAATTCATTTTATTTTTCTTCCCTCAGAGACAATCAAACAATTGGGCTTGTTTGCTAATTGATGGCAAAGTGGCAGAAGCATTCATCTTAGAGATCCATCTATTTGTTGGTATGGAGCCATGGATAAAGACAGCTCATTGAATAAGACACCTCTCCCCTGTCTGGCCCAGGGACCATTGTTATTTTATCACTCCCCATTTTCATAAATCTCAGGTGGTAACCTGCCAGCCAGCCAGTGTGGCCCACCCCAGATGACACCATGTAAAACAGTTACCTGCCGGCCTCTCCTGCTGATGTTATCTGGGGGATGTTGACAATGAAAGCAACTGCTCTGTAGACTACCTTGGGTCAGCCCCCCTCTCTTCCCTCTTTTGCTACCTCCTTCCACCTCTCCTCTCGTTCCCCCGGGGGGGGGGGTCACTTGGTCTCCTTTCCCAGATCTTATCAGGCCAGTGGAGGACCTGCTCCCCTCTAATCACTGGCCTCTGTGGAAATGACAGTGTAATATAGTCATTCAGGCTGTACCATGTGTGTGAGAGTGTGTGTGTGTGTGTGTGTGCATGCTTGTGTGTGCGTGCATGTGTGTGACTATGGTTTAATAAAGGGAAAAAAGCCCAGAGCTGCAGCAGCAGAAGCAGGCAATTTTTGGTTTTACAGATTAAAAAAGCTAATGTTTTAGAAGTCATTAAGACGGACTCAGCAGAAAGCCTGCTGTGGACTTGATTTAACACGCCAGGCCAGTAAGTCAGTGGTGGGTGTAAATAATGTATTCATTTTTAAAGAGATTTTTCTCTCCTTACAAAGATAAAAAACAACATCTCCATCTGGTCAAGTGTGAACTGGGACAGAGCTAGATTAAAGAATGTTCTGTTATCTTATGTGTGGCTCCACCGGCTTAATGTCCTCAGAATCAATGCCCTTCCAACAAGTGGTTCATTAAAACAGAATGGCAATGTTCAATTCTGTGTTTTACAAACGTGTACTGGCACTCATTCCAGACCTGCCAGTGGTGCTATAGACTAGAGGAATTAAAAACAAGAAAGAAATCAAGGCACAAACAGGGAGATTCTTCTAATTACTATATTGTAACGAAACAAATATGATCAATTTAAAAAAGTGTTTGCAATATATCATATACACTGAGTGTACGAAACATTAAGAACACCTGCTCTTTCCATGACATAGACTGACCAGGTGAATCCAGGTGAAAGCTATGATCCCTTATTGATGTCACTTGTTAAATCCACTTCAGTCAGTGTAGATGAAGGGGAGGAGACCGGTTAAAGAAGGATTTTTAAGCCTTGAGACAACTGAGACATGGATTGTGTATGTGTGCCATTCAGAGAGTGAATGGGAAAGACAAAAGATTGAAGTGCCTTTGAACGGGATATGGTAGTAGGTGCCAGGTGCACCCGTTTTTGTCAAGAACTGCAACGCTCAACAGCTTCCAGTGTGTATCAAGAATGGTCCACCACCCAAAGGACATCCAGCAAACTTGACCCAACTGTGGGAAGCATTGGAGTCAACATGGGCCAGCATTCCTGTGGAACACTTTCAACACCTTGTAGAATCAACTCAATATTAGGAATGTGTTCTTAATGTTTTGTACACTCAGTGTATATCCTAATACATACGGTATAACCGCCTCAGGATTATAATATCTCACACCAGTAAAACCAGTAACCAGACCCACATTAACCAAAACACTACAGCCCCTCCCACACCATGCCTGTTAGCCAACCAGCTCCGCCCAAATAACTCATCACCACTTCAGCCACCATCACCGGCCGGGACGAGAGCTTCCCTCCGCTGCTTTGTCTTTTACTGCCAATGAACTGCACCAATACAGACACCAAAAAATAGAGAGAGACACTGTTTTATTCCAGCTTCTGATCATTAATGTACATAAACATGGAAGTGGAGCAGGAGAGGACAGCAGCGTGTCAGCTAGCTAGCCCTTCTCTCCCTTGTCTCCTGTCTCTGTTGTCTGTATGGCCAGGCCCAGCCCCAATCACTCAGAGAGTCATATATATAATTCATGAACCCCCCCTCTGGCTCCTCTCCCATGCCCTGTCCAGCCTCGGAACAGTCACGGCCAGCCCTATAAAGGACTGTGTTGTGGGGGAATAAAGTTGTTTGGTGCCAATATCTCGTCATGCTCAGAATGACAATGGCTTGATCCTGCCTCTATCGATCACGGCAGAACAGACAGGGCCTACCATGATATTAGCCAAATTTTATTAAAACTTTGAACCCCTCGCCCATAAATTAGGAGCTAAATCGCCCCGGTGCCATTACGTGGGGAGAATGTATGGGCTTCCGTCGTCTTCAAAGTAATTACACACTAAACGGGAAGCGTGGCTGGGCATTCTGCAACGAGGGAAGTAGTGGAGAAGCGGAGGAGTGGGGGTGAGAAGGGAGGGAGGAGGGGAGGAGTGGGGGTGAGAAGGGAGGGAGGAGGGGAGGAATGGGGGTGAGAAGGGAGGGAAGGTGAAAGAGGAAAAGAGAGAAGGATTTGCGATCGGCATTATGTGCTTGTTACAGTTTCAGTACATTATTCATTCATCAGGTCAGGCCAACCTGAGTATGGAGCCATTACCAGGCCTAGAGAGACCTAACATCTGCTGTTAAGTGCAAGCAGGCGATACTGTGACATGTTTGCAATCTTGTCCTCTTCAGATGTTTGGCCTACAGTGATACACTTCAAACACTTGGCCAGCGCTACTTTCTTTCACCCGCTCCAACACTCTCTCTCTCTCTCTTTCCCTTCTCTCTCTCGTTCTCTCTCAGCTGAGCTGTGGTACTGATACCCTCTTCTCCTTGACTTTTTCATTATTTTCTCTGGTATCTGCTGCCTGTCTTATCTCTCTTTCTCTCCCACTCTCTCCAACTCTCTTTCCCTCTAAACTTTCTCTCTCTCTCTCTCTCTCTCTCTCTCTCTCTCTCTCTCTCTCTCTCTCTCTCTCTCTCTCTCTCTCTCTCTCTCTCTCTCTCTCTCTCTCTCTCTCTCTCTCTCTCTCTCTCTCTCTCTCTCTCTCTCTCTCTTTCTCATATATATTAGTATCCATCACTGTGCGTGCTAAATAATTATGAGATTTGACCTTCTTTCATTGGATCATGCTAGGTAGATCTCTAAGCAGGTTAGCATCTCACCCTCTGACAGGTGGAAAGGACGCCATGTTTACTCTCTCTCTCTGACCTGGACACTGTAGAAGGCATCTCATGTCATAAACAGGTATGGACTAGTAATGTATTCTTTGTTGTGTTGTAGGGTCATTGTCAGTACTTAGATACAGGATAGGTGGGAGATAAGAAGCAGGTGTATTTTGGTGGCTGATGCCTCCTTCAGGCAATGTGCATCAGTTACCCCCACCCACCTGACAGGCTAGGCCTACATGGGTACTGGGACTGGTGGGGGCTGGGGATGAGAGGGGGAGGATGGGTTGTGGAGGATGGGGCTGGGGGAGAGGAGCATGGTAGTGATAATGGATGGAACATCTGCTGAGCTGCAGGTGTCTCCTCCTCCTCCTCCTCCTCCTTCTCTTGTCACTGTGTTAACTGATGATCTCACCCTGCTACATCGCTGTACTGATCATAGTCCCCTTTTGTTCATAGCCACCCTCCCTCCCCACTAAACAAGTGACTGTGAAACACACGTCCCTGGAGCATAACAAATGACACAGAGTGTACGTGTACCTGTAGGCCCAAACTGACTTGAGGTCACAGCCATAGCTCATCTCACCAACCGACAGCGTGATGTCCCATGCAGCCATGACTTCAGAGGAAAGGCATTGACACTGCATAAGAATGATCCTCGCTCACCACAGCTTTATTTGTTTTAGGAAGATGAAGACATCATTTTTTTTGCAAATACAGCTGGCAGGGCCATTAGACTAGGTATTGTAATTGTTGAAAGATAAGAGAGCAGAGGACAGGGAAAACTGCACACAAGACAGAGGCGGAGGAAGCGGGGGCTGGGCCCACTCTTCAAAGAGATATCCATTTTGCCATTAGTTCAATTTGAATTGATCTCCCCCCTCTCAAACACTAAGAAACAGATGCCAAGATGCTTTTGTTACAGTGCCCCCAAACACAAAGCAGCGGATAAAACAAAAAAGAGAGAGAGAGAGAGAGTGGAATTCAGCATCTCTGAGCCCTTTGATTGCTATCTTGGGGCTATACAGAGCAATTACTGGCTGGAACCATTAAAGAGGCTGATTACAGGCAGGCCAGACTGTGGAGGGAGCAGCAGGCACAGACAGGCCAGGCAGATTCCAGGTACCACTCAGCTAGCACGTCTGTCTGCTGGGCATGTCACTCCCCTAGCTCGGCCCTCGGCCTTCACCGCAACACCTGACCAGCGGACGCTCACACTATGGGGACACTAATGAGGACACAGACAACCCATCACACCTATAGGCTGAAAGGCACAACTCCTATTACATCTATATGCCAGTGGGGCTCAGCTCTGTGGTCAATGGGGCTCTATCTTGTCTGTTCATTACTAGACACTACAGCCGAGGATACAATGAGTCAGAGAACAAAGTATTTTCAATATGACTAAGACCAGCTCATATATCCAGGCCACCGTCCTGTCCCATCTGTCCACAGTCATACTATATCACGTTGGTTTTATTTCCTCTTAATAAACATGCTACCATTTCATACAAATCTGCCCAATCTGCTATCGTTCCATCTCCTGAGTAACCTAGTTATGTGATATAGGATGCATCCCAAATGGCACCCCATTACCTACACAGTGCACTACTTTTGAACAGAGTTCTATGGGCCCTGGTCAAAAGTAGTGCACTATATAGGAAATAGGGTGCCATTTGGGATGTGACCATGGAGTGTATATATAGTGTTGGCCAGGGTCACTGTACTCTGGTGTCTCTGGCTGCTGGTCTCATCTAACGCTTTGAGGTGTTCAGTTGGACAACAGCCCCCCCTCACTTTCCCCCCATCGCTCTGTCCCCGTGTTCCTGCACGTCGCTGGAAGATGAGGGGGTAGGCTGAAGGATAGATGGATGGATGGATGGAGGGAGGGAGCAATAGCATGGAGGAAGAGAGGGAGGAGAGGAGGGGGGGCAGATCATTTGTTTCCAGTTTTCTCACAGCTCCAGGCCTGGCGTCTCCCACTTCTGTTGATTTACGGCCTTTCTCGACACAACCACATCTAAGAGAGGAATAATTAGAAGCCTCTAAAACTGGGCAGTTTAAGGCTGTTGTAATGAAATTTGTTGGCCTGCAGTCGGATGTGTTAAGGGTGGGGATGGGGGTGAGAGGGATAGAAGGAGGGATGGAGGAGTGGCTGGGCAGGGGGGTGTAGTGCTAGGGGTGTGGATGGAGGGAGGCAGGGAGGGAGGGGGGGTGGGGGGTGGCTGGGCAAGGAAAGCAGGGGAGGTAGGTGGACTGCACATACACAACTCCACCCTCCTCCACCCCAGCCCATAAGCTGTGATCCAGCTCATTCAGAGAGCTTCATAGAGAGCGAGCCTTTACAAGGTCATTTATTCCTACCAACTCCTTGTTATGGTGATTAAATATATCCCCAGTCCAAGGCATCAATTACTGGGCAGTGGAGCACCACAATGGGGCCTGGCTGAGGGGGCTGGCGGGCTGCTGTCCTGGCTGCAATGTGAGGAGGAGTTCCAGGCCCAGAACCTGTCCCCAGCTCCAGGAAGGGGTGTGGAGCAGTGCCTTGGGGCCTGGCTGAGGGAAGCCTGGCTGGGTTAGCCCTGGCTGGGGGACCAGCAGCTGGGCTGCCTCCCTGGCTCCAGTGAAGGGAGCTCCAGAGGGAAGGCTGCTGAGTGATTTAGTCTTACAGCTCTGAGGTCAGCAGCTCTGATGCAAGGCGTTCTAAACAACACAACACATGCAGGCTTCCTACAAACAACGGCTACCGCTCTACAGCCCATCTCCTGCTCTGGCAAAAGGGGGGGGTGATGGAACAACAACATTACAGCAGTAACTATAACGAGCTATTTGGAAACTGCGGGATGGTTTTTTGTTTTCAAACTATGTGGTTTTATTGCAGGGATTTATAAACCTATCCTCACCTCTGAAATGACTGTCACACTTCTCCATGGAAGATAAGCGAGTAGAAAAACACAACACAAAAAATTACGGTTATTACCGCTATCATCCAAAAAGAACTATAATCTTACCCTATGCCATCGCCCATAGCCCAAAAACCTATTTCCATTTATCTTTGGTTGCTAGTTTTCCTATACAAGAAGAATGTCACTTCTCTTTTGACCATTAAATTGAACTCATACATCACATCAGTGAGTTTCTCCGGTTTCCACAGGCAGCGCGGTCAACTACATCTACACATCCTGTCCCTCTGTACATGGTGAGCCACGGTGGGCTCAGCCAGGTGACCTCACCCCCACCACCATCACAAGCCCTGCTTTGATGGCACCCTGCCTCTGATTTACCGCGCTGGGACCACGCATCATTTACTCTGAATCGACCAGGCTTTGTCCACCTGTTACCTGACCCCTTCCGCCACTGTGGGGGGATCAGGTGGAGGAACGGGAGGGTGCACCCCCAATAGGCTGCTTCACAGCTTGGTCTCACAGTGGTGGTTTGGACAAGAACACCTAGAGTAAAGGCAATGAAGGAGTGAGTGAGGAGGAGAGACAGAGAGACAGAGAGAAAGATAGAGGAGGGGCAATAAAGAGAGAGAAAGAGGAGGGAGACAGAGAGAGATGGGGACAGAAAGGGAGAGAAAGAGAGAGCGAGAGAGAGAGAGAGAGAGAGAGAGAGAGAGAGAGAGAGAGAGAGAGAGAGAGAGGTGGGATAAAGTGTCCTGAGGGGTGTGCTGTGCTGTGGGTGTTTAAGATATAGAGGACATGGGAAAACATCAGTGGGGTGATGACCTTGTCTCTCACAGGCTTGGTGGGAGTTCTGGACGAGTCAAGGCAAGTTCCTAAAATACAGTTTACACCAGGCAGACATACAGCTATCTTCCCTATTGGATGTTTAAAGCTTATAACTGTCAATTTAGGAACTATGAGACACTTCCTTCATCATAAATGGTAAATATACAGGTACTCCACAGAAGCTAAAATAACAGAATTCTCACTATAAAGCTATAGGGAAAATATACAGTATATACTGTAGTAAGTGAATCCGCAGTATACTACAGACCCTCTATAGAGACTGGACCCTCTGTCAGTCTACTCCATCCAAATGTTAACACTCCATTGGTTCTTGTGTGGACCCTCTCTCTTTATTCACTGTCCTTGCCTGCTCACTTTCTGAACAGGGGAGGGGAGGGTTAAGGGGCGGCCTGTGGAGGGGACTGAAGAATCTTACTAGGATGTAATCCCGTCCAAGTGCCTCTGGCTCTTTCTTCTCTCTTGTTAGGAGCTCTCTTTGTGAGGAGGGCCTGAGCTGTTGGCCGGAAGGGAGTGGATGTGTAGTGTGCAGTGGCTGGCTGGCTGGCTGTGGCAGTGGTGCCTGGGGGTGCAGAGAGGGTCCAGGCCTGTGCATTAGCTGGCTGTGACAGTAGGGCCTGGGGGTGCAGTCCGGGATATAGGCAGGGGTGCAGGGCCTGGGGGACTTGGGGGTGCATGCAGGTGTGTAGCAGGTGTACAGAACAGAGTGCAAGCGGGGGTACAAACAGGGGTACAGGCAGGGGAGCTTTAGGGGCTCAGAAGAGGTACAGGGAGGGGTACAGGCAGGGGCGCAGGCATTGGTAGGCTGGCTGTGTCAGTAGGGCCTGGGGGTGCAGGCAGGGGTGCAGGGCCTGGCACCATCTGGCTGACCGGAGGGGAAACGGAAACACCACGCCCCTGCATTCAATATCAGTGACAATAACTAACACAACGCTGCTGTGCCATCATCTGGAACTCATCTGGAACCCCGATGATCTATGACAAATGGATATGTATCCTGTTCAAATAAACACACTGGAATCCAAAATACATAGACATGCACTTTTTTACCACACATCTGTTGAGTCCTCACATGAAACACTGTGTGTTATGTGTGTATCTGTCTCTGAATATGTATGTCTATGTTATATATCCATACCTGTACAGGAACATATCACTTTTTTATTGTACCTTGCTGGCATGAGACTAGTGCCGCTGTGCCATCTGTGCACCCCTCTTCCCCCCACCCTTCCATCTCTCCCTCTCCTAAGTGAGCCTTGCTAGTTAGGCAGGCAGGGGAGGGTGGGGGGCACACTGCAGGAATGCAGGCCTGTGTATTGTTTGTAAAAACAAACCATCTGGACAAGATATTCACAGATAATTTATATTAAACAGCTGTGAAAGCAAGCTTCTGAATGCGGACTGGGTGACTGGTGATGCAACGGGACCACACCACAAGTCTTATTCTGACAGTCCTTAAGGAGAGGAGTTTCTACTTTTTCAGAGAGGAGGAGTTTGGCTAGGTCTAGCATTAGCTCCTCCTGCCTTAATGAGAGCAGCCAATCTGAGCACAGCATATTGAAAAACACTCCACATTTTTTGACTTCATCCTGTTATTTCTATTCTGTCATGCATGTCATTGTACAATAATTGTACATTTATATGACACATAGGCCTAACGCAAAAACAAAACTTTGCTTAGACTTTGTAAGTATCTCTATTATATCGACTATAGCCAAGCCCATCCCAGTGGAAATGAACGTTTTTGTCCCTGGGCCCCTGGGGTAATAATGTGTCTCTACTCTCTCCAGGGTCGTGGTCACTGCTCAGCCAATCAGTCCACTGATCAGTCAATGTTGAAGGGCTCATCCCATCCCATCACGCTGTTTGACTACCTCAGAGCACAGGAAACACCTCACACACACAAACGCAAAGAGACGGACAGACACTCGCTGGCTGACTGGCAAATCTCAAGCAGCAGATGTGGAGAGGGCCAAGAAGCCCGCCTGGCCCTGCATGCTCTCTCTCTCTGGCCATCTGGCCAAGCCAAATATTGCCTCAGCGCACGGCACCCCCCCTGTCTATTTGTCTTTGGCGCTGCTGCAGCATTGTCTGTGGTCACACATAGGTACTCTCCAGTCACTCGAGTCACTGCCCCCCCGACCAACAGACTGACAGCAGACAGTTAGCTGAGGTTTATAGAGGTGTCATTAGTGTGATTAGTTCCTCTGGTAAACAATGTTATTTTCCTGCTCATCCTGCTCTGATTGGAGGGGATATGTTAGAATTGCAGTCCTCAGACCTGGGTTTAAATAGTATTTGAAATCTTTCAAATACTATAGCTGTACTTGATTGAGCGTGCCTGGAGCAATGAAACCAATGGAATAGTGACACAAGTTCAACCCCTGGTCATCAGGCACTTCAGCCCGGCTCAAGCAAACGCTCAAAGTATTGGAAAGATTTAAAATAGTATTTGAACCCAGGTCTTGTTGGAGTCTCCCTCTCTGGTCATAGGGAAGCTGGCTGTACTCAATAAATAGTCTCTCTTTCTCTCTCTTTCTGTCTAAAGTAACGGCAAACAAACACAGTAAACAAAGAGGCTGCTAAACAAGCGACGATCCAATCAAGGTCTGGAGACTGCAGAAAGCCATGATGATCTCCAAGATGTCTTCTGTGGACACTATTTTGAAATATAAGACACTGAATATTTAGTAGTATTAGATAGTAATTGTAAGCAAGAAAGTGTTATTTGAAAAGGAATATTGACACTTGTTGCAAATCATCAAGGAGACATACAGCACCCTGACAGTTGCCAGAGGATTTGTATATCAGCACGTCAGTATGCAGTATGGTAGTGTTAATAACAGACGAGACCCTTTAAACGTTGGGAGCTGTTGTTGTCATCCTTCTTCTCGCCCTCTCTGGGTGCCGCTGGTCACAGCCTCTGCTGTGGGATCCACACTTATCTAACAATATAAAATATTGTATCCTTCCTTCATTAGCCTTACCTTGGTCTGGTTGCATCACAGCACAGGAATTCACCTCTTCCTCTAATCATCCCAGGCCCAATATCCTGCAATTAGTTCAGTTTACACACACACACACACACACACACACACACACACACACACACACACACACACACACACACACACACACACACACACACACACACACACACACACACACACACACACACACACACTCACACACACACACACACACACATGCATGCACACAAACGCACACACACACAAACACAGATGCAAGTACGCGCATGCGCGCACACACACACAGGCACACACACACATACTGCCTTGGGGTTCTGTTCTGTTCTGTTCTGGCTGCTTGGGAAATGGGATCCAGTCTCCCTCTAAGCCTGCTACTATCCCGGTGCCAGAGGGCAGGACTGTACCTTCACATACAGAGAGATACTGCAGGCCAGGACACACGGTTGTTGTTATTGACTTGTTTGCATGAAGAGAATGTGTAACATGCAACATCAACATGTATGTGGAATAGGACAAGTAGGGAGTAGTGATGTTCTGTTGTTGTGTCTGAGTGAGTTGGGATGAGTTGGCCCTGGAATTATCCGACCACAACGCAGAGCCTCACTGTCCTATGGTTGACCGTTAAACGGGGTCCGGCACACTGTGCTTACTAACAGTAAGTGTATGATAGGAAGTGTGCACATCGACTTGGGCCCCTGCTTATCCAATCAGAGCAAGTTAATAATAGCAGAGAATAACGCTCTTTAGAATGTTCTTTTATTTTTTAAATAAATTCTGCCAATTATGCACTGGAATTCCCCCTCCAAGTCACCTTCACTAATCTGCTTGAAGAGTTAGAGGAATCAAATGGAGCGGTGTCATCGAGTCAAACACTGACGTGAGACACAGAGAGGCCAGGAGACTGACAGCACGAGTGTGTGTGTGGTGTGTGTGTGTTCCTGTGTGTGTGTGTGTGTGTGTGTTCCTGTGTGTGTGTATTCCTGTGTGTGTGTGTGGTGTGTGTGTGTTCCTGTGTGTGTGTATTCCTGTGTGTCTGTGTGCGTGTTCCTGTGTGTGTGTTCCTGTGTGTGTGTGTGTGTGTGTGTGTGCCCGTTTGCATTTGTATAGGCCTACTGTAGGTGAGTGTGTCTATCCTTCAGCGCTGCAGATCATGTGAATACGGCAGCCCAATTGGATTATCAGATTAGCACCAGATTTGCCCCCTGACCTCTGAAGCAGGCAGTCAGACATTTGGCTGACAGTCTTTGCCTGGCTGACAGTGATGTTGTTTATGGCATGTCGTCCTGTCGGCTGGCCTCCCCCCTCCCCAGGGTAGTCACACCCGTTACCTGGAGGAAGGGCACTGTAGTCAGACAAACAACTACATGTCGGATTAGAATTATGTAGAGGATTAGACTAGCTCACCCACTGCAACAATAATCTGGACAGAACAGATTACGGCCAGATTATGTTTAATCCCTATACTCTTCATGCAATGGAAATGGATGAGTCTATTCTTCAAACCACTGTAATGTCATGGTCATGCTTACTGATATGAGTCACCATATTTGTAGAACAATTTACTTTAATAAAAACTGTCACTAATATTTCTCATAAAAGTTTCCTTTAGACTTTGTTTCTTTTGATAATAGTGTGTTGTTCTGGTCGTGTTTCGACCACCAGGCAGTGGATGATTTACCCTGGTGTGAAGCAGCAGCAAAGCCACCTTTGAGAATAACGCTGGATTGTTTTTAATGGCCAGCAGTAATGTGTGGACACATTTTCTCCAGGTCAGCGAGTGACAGCCATCTAACTAACCTGCTGACGGCCACCAGAACCCACACTCACTTTATGATTCATGTCATCTCCTGTGTGTGTGTGTGTGTGTGTGTGTGTGTGTGTGTGTGTGTCCATGTCAGCCACTGTGTGTGTGTGTCTGTGTTTCTGGCCGAGCGACAAACGCAGGTTATTCACAGGTTGCTGCTGCTGCTGTTGTTACTAATCCATTACAACAACTCACAGGACCAGGTTCACCAGTAGCTGTTCCTTAAACAAGCATAAAGACAGAGCACACTACTGTTGCCAAAAGTCTTTGAACAAAATGACTTCCTCTCCTCAAGCACACCACAGGTTTAATTATGTGTTGCCGAACATAAAACAGGACAGACAATTTGTAGTGGGAAATCATATTTCCGTTGGAGGGGGATTAGGACCTAACCAGTGATTTATAAAAAGGAATGTCATAATTGTATTTTTCACAGGGCTTCGAGGATTGTGTTTCAGCTAATGGGTGTCGGGCTGAAAGCACTAATTAGTTTTTGTAGTCGACTGTCACTGGCAGAGAAAGAAAAGGTGCCACAATAAATAAGTTCCCACCGTGGGCTCTAAAGCCTGTAATTTGAATCAATGCTCCTGTATTAGGTTGTGGGAATTATAAACGTCTCAACAAAATGCAGATGTAATTGCGTGGTTGTCTCACCCACACCTTGGCTGGAGTAGAGGGGCTCTGACAACAATGATTACTAGGATACCACCCTCTTTTACAAATCACATTGCCAGCATTATGAAATTATAAACATCCACGACCTGAGGATTTCTAAAGAGTCTATTGTTGTTGTTGTTAAAATGTGCCTTGTGGCAGGGGCACAAAGTAACTGAACCAACGTCATCATTTTTAGATCTGTGTTTGTTTTGTGACAGAAGCCATATTATATCTGAAGAGGGAACTACATATAACACGCTAAAGCAGCACATTAAATCTTTGATTTAGGCACATGCTCCCCTCAGAGCGATAATACTGATATTTTCAAAGAGATGGAAAACGCTTGAGAAGCCAGATCTAACATACTTGTCCAAACACAAAATAAATCACTGACACACACACACACACACACACACACATAGACTCACACACACACACACACACACACACACATTTGTTTTACTATCCTTGTGGGGACCAAACAACTGATTCCCCCTCACCATAAACTTGACTCTAAACCTAACCTTAACACTAACCTTAACCCCAAACCCTAAACCAAATCCTAACCCTAACCCTAAACCTAACCCCTAAGCCTAAAATAGCATTTTTCCTTGCGGGGACCGGCGAAATGTCCCCACTTCTACGAATATTCCTTGTTTTACTATCCTTCTGAGTGGCGCAGTGGTCTAAGGCACTGCATCGCAGTGCTAGCTGTGCCACTAGAGATCCTGGTTTGAATCCAGGCTCTGTCGTAGCCGGCCGCGACCGGGAGACCCATGGGGCGGCGCATAATTGGCCCAGGGTAGGGGAGGGAATGGCCGGCAGGGATGTAGAGCATGGCGTTTGCAACGCCAGGGTTGTGGGTTCATTTCCCATGGGGGGCCAGTATGAAAAATAAAATAATGTATGCACTCACTAACTGTAAGTCGCTCTGGATAAGAGCGTCTGCTAAATGACTAAAATGTAAATAGTAAAACCACACACTCACACAACCAAATGGAGAAAAAAATATGTTGTATTTGTTTACATGAAATTATGTAAACATAGGCTGTTACCTTTTTCAGTTTTGCCATGAGCAAACAAAGGGGTCTGGTGGCCTGAGCTGAAAGACCTTCCAGGTTTGGAATTTTCCATCTCCCATATGAAGGGGCTTAAACATGACAATTAGGGAGGGTCACATGGTCCCTTGATTCATGGCTTATTCAGCAGTGGGTGAAAACATAAAGATACAGAGCCTCTACCTGAGAGAGGTGAGGTAGCTAGGCTGGCGGAGTGGAGTGGAGGAGCGCCAGGTGCTATTCCCTCCTAGTCTACACCCAGCTCAGCAGCCTGTCGTCATGTGAGTCACACTCAGTAGTCATTAGGAATGAAGGAGGCCCATCCTGGCCCCCGGCCCTTAGCAACAGACACCCGGTCAAATGACACCTTCCTGTCAACAAACAACAGACAGCAGCAGAAGCCTCTCCCCTCCTTGACACTGATACCCCCCTCTACCCCCCCCCCCCCCCCTCCTCCTCCTCTACTCTCCTCCCTTGTCTCTCACCCAACTGGACCACACTGACTCCTGCTGCCTGGAACACCCCCACTAACCACCCACTGGACCACACTGACTCCTGCTGCCTGGAACACCCCCACTAACCCCCCACTGGACCACACTGACTCCTGCTGCCTGGAACATCCCCACTAACCCTCCACTGGACCACACTGACTCCTGCTGCCTGGAACACCCCCACTAACCCCCACTGGACCACACTGACTCCTGCTGCCTGGAACACCCCCACTAACCCCCCGCTGGACCACACTGACTCCTGCTGCCTGGAACATCCCCACTAACCCTCCACTGGACCACACTGACTCCTGCTGCCTGGAACACCCCCACTAACCCCCACTGGACCACACTGACTCCTGCTGCCTGGAACACCCCCACTAACCCTCCACTGGACCACACTGACTCCTGCTGCCTGGAACACCCCCACTAACCCCCCACTGGACCACACTGACTCCTGCTGCCTGGAACACCCCACTAACCCTCCACTGGACCACACTGACTCCTGCTGCCTGGAACACCCCCACTAACCCTCCACTGGACCACACTGACTCCTGCTGCCTGGAACACCCCCACTAACCCCCACTGGACCACACTGACTCCTGCTGCCTGGAACACCCCCACTAACCCCCACTAACCCCCACTGGACCACTTTCTGACCACTGAGACCACCGTAGATCATCTCTGTGATAGACAAAAAAAACGGTGTTTGAGGGCTGACTTGTGATTACTAATATGAATAAACCCCTTTAGGAGAAGCTACTGTCGATATAGAAATTACAATAAAAAATTGGAAATAAAGAAAGAAAATAAAAGAAAGAAACATAATTTACCTGCCTCGCCATCTAAATCATTGGAATTTCATTACCGGTGTGTAAACAGGTTTTGTCATTTACACATTTTTTACTTCACAAGCAATTTAACGTCCTGAATGAAAACACAGCATTATGTGTAAACAAAGACAACTCAGAGACAACAACGCATACCATAATAAAACCAACTAGAGGATGACCAATTATACAGTCACCATACTACCCTGCAAGGCATTACCACACTCTACTCTCCACTCAGTTATACACAAGCTCCCACACAGTCAGTCACACATACACACACGGATGCACGCACACATACACACACACACACACACACACACACACACACATACACACACACACACACACACACACACACACACACACACACACACACACACACACACACACACACACACACACTCCCACACAGTCAGTCACACATACACACACGGATGCACGCACACATACACACACACACACACACACACACACATACACACACACACACACACACACACACACACACACACACACACTCCCACACAGTCAGTCACACATACACACACACGGATGCACGCACACATACACACACACACACACACACACACACACACACACACACACACACACACACACACACACACACACACAGTCAGTCACACATACACACACACGGATGCACACACACACACACACACACACAGTGGCCTGCCTCCGTCTGGTCTGAGAGCAGCGGAGGCCCTGGCCCCTATCACTCATTAGTTTACAAAAGCCGTCTGTGGCAGACATGAGGTCACTGCGGCTGTGCAGTGTGGCTTTGAAGGCAGGAAACACAGACAGTGTATTAGAAGGTAAAGTGCATCTGACTGGGACCAAGACAGAATACTTATTAACCCAGTGGGAGAGTGCTGCTATAGTGTCTGTCTCCACACCCCTCTGGTTAGGAGTTAAGACTAGACACAGAACAAGACACTGTGTGTGTGCCTAATGTTCAGGTCAGACAGACTCTCACATGCTATTCTACCATGCCATCTCATCTCTCATCTGATTCTAGGGACAGGGCAGATTGGACACACCTACTCAATCAAGGGTTTTTCTTTATTTAAAAAAATGTCTACATTGTAGAATAATCGTGAAGACCCGACCTCAACCCAATTGAGCTGGTTTGGGATGAGTTGGACCGCAGAGTGAAGGAAAAGCAGCCAACAAGTGCTCAGTATATGTGGGAACTCCTTCAAGACTGTTGGAAAAGCATTCCAGGTGAAGCTGGTTGAGAGCATGCCAAGAGTGTGCAAAGCTGTCATCAAGGCAAAGGGTGGCTATTTGAAGAATCTCAAATATAAAATATATTTTGATTTGTTTAACACTTATTTGGTTACTACATGATTCCATATGTTATTTCATAGTTTTGATGTCTTCACTATTATTCAACAATGTAGAAAATAGTAAAAATAAAGAAAACCCTTGAATGAGTAGGTGTGTCCAAACTTTTGACTGGTACTGTATGTGTTTGCAAATTTCACATATATTACATATTGTGCAAACATGCACTGTTGGAGCTAGGAACACTAGCATTTTTTTACACTTGCAATAACACCAATACAATTTGATTTGATTTGACACACACGCGCACACACACGTGCACACACGCGCACACACACACACACACACACACACACACACACACACACACACACACACACACACAGACAGACACACACAGACACACAGTGTTGTGCTGAGTTAGTGTGTGAGGTTGTTGGTGTATGAAATGAGTGGAGATGTTTTCATTTCCTCCCCTCCCCTAGCTGGCCGGGTCGGGGGACGGGGGTTGGGGGGATGCCCACCAGAATGTACCTCCCCCTCACAGACCATGACTCACAGCCAAGAGAGAAAACAGGAAGGGTGTTACAGTTTTTTACAATCACTTTTGCATTAATTTCAGAACCTTGACGTCATTTTTCAAAACTCTAGACACAAAACTCAAAACGGTCATCACTTGTAACACAGGCTGTCCAATGTTCAAAACATTGCATTGGGCATTCATATCTTTAAAGAAATCTTACACTTGCACAATCATTGATTCAAAATACAAATTTATTGTGAAATACCAATGAAACGTTAATTTAGATCACCCACATTAAATATTGTAGTACAAAATAGGTGATACATGTTTCATTATGGTACTACATGTAAATGCATCCCTGTAAAAGTACTGCAGTAGTAGAGAGAATACCACAGACACAGTGGAATCATTGAACAAAATCTGAAATATATTGATGAAAAACAATACAGTACTGTAAAACATCAACTTGCTTGCTTGTACTGTAAAAAGCAAAACATAGGAGTGATTACTGTACTTCTACATTTTCATCAACTCTGTCTTGTGGATTTGGCCACAGGTTCTCATCTACATCACAATGGATGTTTTCATTAGCCAAACATCTTGTAAAAAACCTTCGGGCAAGGCGAATCCAGGCCTGACACTGGTCTGCCTTGATGTCATTGCATGCGTCATCCATGTCCTGGAGAAGAGTGACTTGTTCATGAGGGCGCCTATCATAAACCTTCCATCAATCGGGTTAAGGAAAGGAGAGTATGGGGGTAAATACAGGGTGGTAAATTGTGCATGGGCCTGAAACCATGCTTGCACCATATGAGCATGGTGGAACCTGACATTATCCCACACAATGACATAGGTCACGCCATCAGCTCTACAGACCTGATCGAGCTCATCAAGGAAGGTTACAAGGAGAGCTGCATTATATGATCCAATACGAGGTCTGCGTCCCACCACACCATCTTCTGATATAGCCACACACATGGTAATGTTGGCCCCACGTTGTCCAGGTACTTTGATGGTTGCCCGCTGGCCAATTAAATTCCGACCTCTCCTTCTTGTCTTGGCCAGGTTAAAGCCTGCCTCATCCAAATATATGAATTTGTGATGGTTGTCATCAGCATCCAGCTCCATCACCCTCTAAAAATACATTTTGGAAAGAGATTTACTGATTACTGTACAATGAAGAATTATTAGGGAATTTTATTACAACAGCCACCTTGAAACTGAACATACCTGAACATACTCAGTCCTAATTTGCTTCACTCTGTCTGCATTTCTTTCAAAAGGCACACGGTATAGTTGTTTTAAAGACACCTGGTGCCTTTTCAGCATGCGTGCAATAGTCGGCAAACTTATGGATTTGTCACGGATTCTGCCGAGGCTGCCCCTCCTCCTTGCTCGGGCAGGTTTCGGCGTTCGTCGTCACCGGAGTACTAGCTGCTGCCGATCTATGTTCTATGTTTCTATGTTCTACATGTTGTGTCAGATTGTTTCACACTTGTTGCCCATCTTGTGATTACTCCGCCCCTATTTAACCCTGTGGCTCCCATTGTGTTCTGTGCGTGTTTGTTGCTTGTACTCGTATGTCATTGGTGAGCGGATTTATTCCTCCTTGCGTGGAGGCTTCATGTTTCTTTACGAGCTTTAGTAGTTACGTTTTTCCCTTGAGTTCTGTGTCCTGCGCCTGACTTCAGTCTACCGCATACAACGACATCGTGACAGGATTACACATTGTTAAACATGTCTTCATTGTCCAAGATATGCTGGCGAATTTCTGTAAGGCGAATATCATTTCTGGCCCGAACCAAATCAACCACAGCCTGCTCTTGTTTTCACTCCCTCCTCTCTACATTTTCTTCATCTGTTTCTGCTGCTAAGGCCACTTTCTACCACTCTAAATTCCAAGCATCTGCCTCTAACCCTAGGAAGCTCTTTGCCACATTCTCCTCCCTGCTGAATCCCCCCCACACCCCCCTCCTCCCTCTCTGTGGATGACTTCGTCAACCCTTTTGAAAAGAAGGTTGACGACATCCGATCCTCGTTTGTTAAGTCAAATGACACTGCTGGTCCTGCTCACACTGCCCTACGCTATGCTTTGACTTCTTTCTCCCCTCTCTCTCCAGATAAAATCTTGCGACTTGTGACGGCAGGCCGCCCAACAACCTGCCCGCTTGACCCTCCTCTCTTCTCCAGACCATCTCCGGTGACCTTCTCCCTTACCTCACCTCGCTGATCAACTCATCCTTGACCGCTGGCTATGTCCATTCCGTCTTCAAGAGAGCGAGAGTTGCACCCCTTCTCAAAAAACCAACACTCGATCCCTCTGATGTCAACAACTACAGACCAGTATCCCTTCTTTCTTTTCTCTCCAAAACTATTGAGCGTGCCGTCTTTAGCCAACTCTCTTGCTATCTCTCTCAGAATGACCTTCTTGATCCAAACCAGTCAGGTTTCAAGACTGGTCATTCAACTGAGACTGCTCTTCTCTGTGTCACAGAGGCTCTCCGCACTGCTAAAGCTAACTCTCTCTCCTCTGCTCTTGTCCTTCTAGACCTGTCTGCTGCCTTTGATACTGTGAACCATCAGATCCTCCTCTCCACCCTCTCCGAGCTGGGCATCTCCGGCGCGGCTCACTCTTGGATTGCGTCCTACCTGACCGGTCGCTCCTACCAAGTGGCGTGGCGAGAAGCTGTCTCCGCACCACGTGCTCTCACCACTGGTGTCCCCCAGGGCTCAGTTCTAGGCCCTCTCCTATTCTCGCTATACACCAAGTCACTTGGCTCTGTCATATCCTCACATGGCCTCTCCTATCATTGCTACGCTGACGACACACAACTAATCTTCTCCTTTCCCCCTTCTGATAACCAGGTGGCGAATCGCATCTCTGCATGTCTGGCAGACATATCAGTGTGGATGACAGATCACCACCTCAAGCTGAACCTTGGCAAGACGGAGCTGCTCTTTTCCTCCCGGGGAAGGACTGCCTGTTCCATGATCTCGCCATCACGGTTGACAACTCCGTTGTGTCCTCCTCCCAGAGTGCGAAGAGCCTTGGCGTGACCCTGGACAACACCCTGTCATTCTCCGCTAACATCAAGTCGGTGACCCGATCCTGTAGGTTCATGCTCTACAACATTCGGAGAGGACGACCCTGCCTTACACAGGAAGCGGCACAGGTCCTAATCCAGGCACTTGTCATCTCCCGTCTGGATTACTGCAACTCGCTGTTGGCTGGGCTCCCTGCCTGTGCCATTAAACCCCTACAACTCATCCAGAATGCCGCAGCCCGTCTGGTGTTCAACCTTCCCAAGTTCTCTCACGTCACCCTGCTCCTCCGCACACTCCACTGGCTTCCAGTTGAAGCTCGCATCTGCTACAAGACCATGGTGCTTGCCTATGGAGCTGTGAGGGGAACGGCACCTCCGTACCTTCAGGCTCTGATCAGTCCCTACACCCAAACGAGGGCACTGCGTTCATCCACCTCTGGCCTGCTGGCTCCCCTACCTCTGCGGAAGCATAGTTCCCGCTCAGCCCAGTCCAAACTGTTCGCTGCCCTGGCACCCCAATGGTGGAACAAGCTCCCTCACGACGCCAGGACAGCGGAGTCACTCACCACCTTCCGGAGACATTTGAAACCCCACCTCTTTAAGGAATACCCCCCCCCCAAAATAAAAAATTTAAATAAAAAAAATAAAATAATAATAATACATTGTAAAGTGGTTATCCCACTGGCTATAAGGTGAATGCACCTATTTGTAAGTCGCTCTGGATGATGTAAATGTAAATGTAAATGTTGGTCAGTCAGAATTTTGCCTCTGCCTCCCCTATTTGGCCTAGTCTCAATTCTACAGGGAACATTACAGTAAGAAGACACTTGGTCACATCACCTACTCTGTGATACACATTGGTATGCAGTCATTTGACAATTGAGAGTAGCATAATGTTTAGTGCATGCTGACGACTTACCGGTTCTCATTGCGGAATGTTCTGATTATTGAGGCCACGGTTGACCTTCTGAGGTTTGGTTGTATCATTGTAGCCGCCTCAGTCATTGTCATGCCATGATTTATGACATGGTCTACAACTATTGCTCAGATTTCATTGGACACTCTTTGCTGTTGCTGCCGCTGTCTTGGTCCGTGGCCTTGTTCTCTACCACGTTCCCCCACGTCTCTCAAACGAGGCCCACGACCACCTCTCAGAAGGGGTGCTTGTCCCCTGCCATTCCTTTGACCAACACGTCTTCCTCGTCTTCCTCCCATCACTGCTTGACCTCTATTGTGACCTGGATCACCTGCCAGCTCCATGTTACAGTACGTGTCGCTATGTTGTTGCAAGTGGATCCCAATTAATTCTTTATATACTCTTTCCACAATGTGAACACAATCATTAGTAACAAGTTGGCAGAATTGGACAAGCAATTACAAGGGTCTGCATCCATTCAGTGCAGTACTCTCAATACTGTAAATAGTCTGAAAAGGTGGTACATGGGACCATAGAAACGGTGTCTGATAAAGAATGATGATGAAATATTACATCCATAGATAATGTAGTCTAATTGGTTCATGCTCCACGCTAATTGGTGACAATGAATCTCGTTATCTTAAAACTTTCATGATCTAAACATGGAATATTGTTTGTCTGTTTCCATACAACTATGCATTAAGAGTAATGCAACAGTTACTTATCATTTTGAGCAGTTGTATCAATTGATAGTTGGATAATTGTAATGAAATGAATAGACACTCATCTGAAATGTAATGTGTGAATTGCCTTTTGAAATAGTAGTACTTTGATGTTAAGTTGTGTCATATTGAACAGTTGATTTTTGTTAAATGAACAAATGATCTTAGTTTTATGTGTATTGTATCCAAGCAATTGACAAAAGTGTTTTTTGATCATTGGTTGTGAGTTTTGTGTCTAGAGTTTTGAAAAATGACGTCAAGGTTCTGAAATTAGTGCCAAAGTGATTGTAAAAAACTGTAACCACTACCACCACCAGCGCAGCGTTTCACCACCCTCCCCTCCGACCCACACCTCCACTCCACACAAAAGACCCTAACTTAATGAAGCCTGGAGGAGTGCACGGCACGGCGATGACATCAGAGTTAGAGGGAAAACGCACACGCAGCAGGAACAATGGGCAGCTCCAGAGGAGAGGATCAAAGTGGGCTGTTGAGGACTCTGAGCTACTATAGTGTCCAGACAGGAACATAGGACTTAGCCTGGACAAAGATCTGTTAAATAGCCAACCAGGCTATACGGCACAAACAGACCTGGGACCAGGTTACACAGGACCCATACCTTCTGTCAATGTCTGGGAAAAAAGAGGAAGAGATGAAGGAGGTAGTGGTTAAAGAGGGTGAGTGAGAGGGAGGTAGAGAGAATGAGATAAAGAGAGAATGACAGAAAAAGAGACAGAGAAAAAGAGAGAAGGTGAGAATTGGGTGTGTTGGTCAGTTGCCGTCACTCACCTATGTCCTCACCAGAGAGTTTCTCTGTCACCCCATGCCACCACCTTGTCACCCTGGATCTCCGCCACCCTGTCACTCTGTCCCCCTAGCCTGTGTCTTTGTCACCTCGTTGTCATGCTATCAGGCTCACCGCTGACCTTGTGTGTCCCAGGTATAGAAAAATAAAGAAGGTAGAGAAAGAGAGAGAAGGAGGGGGTTGTGCCTGGACATGTCTGTCTCCTTATATCACAGGCCCCGGACATAAAGTGCTAATGCTATGTGTCCATAGATTTATGAGGGTGTGTTAGGGGTTAAGGTGTGTGTGCCGGTGTGTTTGTATGTGTGTGTGAGGTTGTGTGTGTATGTGTGTGTTGGGGGGGGGGGGGTATGGCCAGAGGAGCACACACTGGGGCTACCACTGAGTCACACACACACACACACACACACACACACACACACTACCCTGGGGGTAGCGCCTCTGTTCTGGTCACACACACATTATGATCTCACTATCATAGACTGTATGGATGACGAAAACTACAATTATGATTACATACATTTATCCTAAATTAGTCCGGCTACATCTATCCTCAACCTGGGTGTTCATCAGCATCTGTATCTGTATGCTCATCACAAAAGCAAAGAGAGTCAAACTAATTCTGAGAAGAGCCTATTCTTCCTAATTCCAGGATGTGCTATTGAGCTACGGGAACAAGCTTCAAGGCATTTCACACTCTCTGGGAGTGAATCATAAAAGATGTGATTCTAAAGTTCAGCTTTTTGAGAAAGGAGCCGGGCTGTTGGCGTCACATAGCACATTATTATGCTGTGAGGGCCAGGAGCCAAGGAATACGTCCCGAAAAACACACATGTCGACCAATCAGACGCCTGGGATTCCACGGAACACTACCCATAATCCTCTGAACAAATACATGTATCTAAAACCATAACAACCCTCCACCAACACGCCAGAGACGCCAGAGTCAGGCCAAGAGGAGTGTGACGCATCCGTAGCAACACACCATAATTAACAGAAGTGCCAGGATAGACTCTAAGTTTAGAAGACCCAGCAAGCTACCCCCCATCCTCCCCTCCCCTTCAACCCTCCTCCTCTCCTTCTTCACATGCCCCCACACTGATATTTAACAAAACATTAATCTTCTTGCCAGCTCTTCTAAAGAATCCTGTGATGTAGCTGTGAGCTCCAGAGGAGACTGGGTAATAGTAATTCCATTGTTCTGGTCATTATTTATGCCTTGGCTGTACCAGGCATGATGAGGTAAGTTTTCTTTATGTTATTATTCACAACTGGTGATACATAAAGCCAGATTACACAAATGTCTCTCTGTTTCATAGCGCCACTACCTCACACCCTCCTCCTCCTCCTCCTCCTCCTCCTCCCTCCATCCCTCCACTGCCTTTCAATAGCACATTTCCCCTTTCTCCCCTCTTTCTAAATCACCCACAGCATTTGCATGTGAATCGCTTGTATATCTTCTTTTATATGATGCTCTCTCCCCCCCCAACTCAACCCCCATCACCAAAAATGTTTATGTTACTCTCCCATTCCCAGCCTGGCATGGCAGACGTTTTAATAAAAGAAGACAGGGTTTATGAAATCAAGATGATACATTTTTTTTTCTGCCCTGAAAGATAAGCCATCGTCTGCTGATGTTACTGGGGTGATAATCCACGTGGAATTTCTCCAGAGCACTTTTATTGGCATTTTCAATTATCACTCTGCCAGGTCTTAGTGAGCAACAGTGGAGCGGCAGTTGGGAGGCATATAATTACAATAGAGAACCATACTTGTGAATCAGACACAGGGGCCTGTTGGACTCTGCTTTGTTTGCCTGTGGCTGTGGCTCAGAGAGAGGAGGACCGTGTGGGGTCAGAGACACACTGCTGTGCAGTTAGTCTGGGGTGAGATGAACCCAGCATGTGTGTGTGTTTGTGTGTGTGTGTGGGTGTGTGTGTGTGTGTGTGTGTGTGTGTGTGTGTGTGTGAGCCGGGTTCACAAGGAGACCAGTATGCCCCCGTAACACACAAATAGACACAGACACACACACACAGCTCTCTCCTCTCTTGGCCAGGGTTATTTACAACATCAGTGTAGTCCAGCCCCTTTTCAGAGAAAGCACATGGTACGGACCCAGAAAGCCAAACAGACAGGATGACCTCTTACATGCACAGTGCACAGGGTCATACTTGTTTTCCCTGCACTCTGACTAGATCCATTTACACAGACTCAAAAGCACTCCAGACCTCTACCCCCTGGCTAAGGTTACATACTTACATCCCTGTAATAATTCAGACATATATTGCAAAGGGGCTTTTTTTCTCTCGCTCGTTCTTTCTCTTTCAGTGAGTTCTGCTTTGTTTCAAAAGCAGATCAACTTCAAAGCATTGAAACGGACAGATTAATAGTTGAACAGAAATGCTATTTCATAAGCTATTGAGTTTCGGTGCTATCACTCAAGGGTCTTTGTCTGACTGTGTGAGAGAGTGCATGCCTGTGTGTACTTGTGCATGTGTATTCATGTGTGTGTATGCTTGTGTGTGTGTGTGTGTGTGTGTGTGTGTGTGTGTGTGTGTGTGAGGAGGTGTAGTCAGGGCACAAAGGAAACCAGTCCAACCATAACAGCTGTTTACCCATGGCATGTATGACTGCCCTCTTCCTCCCTCGCTCACCCTGTTGACATCATCCACTGCATCTCTCCTTCCTGTCTCTCTCCCTCTCTTTTCTTTTGGATGGATTCTGTTATGACAAGTTTAATTGAGGGTTGTCAACCTATAGCATTTTTGTATATATTATTAGACTTGCCAAGAGCGTCGATTAGAGGAAATGGCCATACAGTATGCTGTTCTTCAATGAAGCACAATGTCTGTCTTTGTGAAGTGGATCGCTAGGAGTCATTTTGATACTTTTGTCTCAATGACCCTTCATGCACTATAGATTCTATCTCGTCCTGGCCTAGGAGCTGTATATATATGTAATATACATCTTTAAATAGGCAACAATCTCATCCAACTATATGGAGAGCTTTTCTTGGCTCTGTTTATTAATCATTGACCTGAGAGAACATTGAGTAACCATGGACATTAAGCCTACTATTTTGAATATGAGCTGCTTATTATAGCCACCATTTTCTACCTTTTAATAAATGACTTACAGCTTTATAATGTCTATGGAAGTACCCTTCTCATTAGTGTGGGTATTGAGGGGGAGAGAGCTGATCCAGGGCTGACACATCTCCTATGATCTCTGATCTGTCCATGCAGCAGCTTCCTCATTGATCAGTCTCAAAACAAGCCTTTAGTTCTCCTGATGACTTTTAATGTGTGAGTTTAACTGTCTCTTTCACACTGTGCCAAACAGGACAGGTCTTGCGTTGTCCATTGGATGTTATTTTTAGCTAAAGGTGGAGGAGTGGGCGGTGTTTCGATTTTAGTCCCCTGTTTGATTCATTAGCGCTGTGTGTGTTTTCGTGTGTGTGTAGTCTCCATTGTGTCGTGGTGGTGTGTGTTCCAGTAAGTGACACTGCTGTGCGTTACTCACCTGGGGGCGGGGCTGAGGCCAGTGAGTCAGTGCCGTGTCATCAGCCATCGCCAGGCAGCCTGGTCCAGAGCTCTCTCTTAGTAGCACCCTGGGCCCTCCTCTCCTCCTGAAAACAAGCAGCAGTAATGTGCCCATATCACCTCCATAATTACGCCTCATCTCCCACCATGTCGCCCTGAGAGACAGAGAGAGACAGAGAGAGAAGAGAGAGAGAGAGTGAGAGAAAGATAGACCAACAGACAGACAGAGGGAGTGGGAGGGAGGGGTAAGGGGAAACAAGAGACAAGGTAAAAAAAAAAAAGATAATAATTATTAAACCCTAAAACTCTACTATTACACTATTACAAATCTAAAGAGAGCCTTACATCTAGGCTTGTCATAGAACAACTAAATAAACAGATGATAGATCTTGAGTGATGACATGAACTGAATTTCTGGTCTCTCTCTCTTTCTCTCTTCCTCCCCCTCTATCTCTTAACGAGAGTCTTCCAGAGACATAACCCAGCACTCTCCACTCCAATAACTGTTGAAAAATGAAAATTGACAGCGGTGTCACGGCGACTATGCCACATGTTTACGAGAAGCTGTCTTTACTGGCCTCAGCCTCAGTGATATAAGTCATACACAGTAACAGTCTGCTCATCATAGAGCTGGATTTATAGGCCCAGCGTATAGCCACATGACCTGCATTCCGCCAGCCCAGCCCATAGACCAGGAATCATTATCTAGAGCCACTAACTATAACCTTCATAGACTGTTTCTCTATTCAAATAGGCTCAGTCTGGATCAGCCTGTAAACTCAACATATGCTGACAGACACAGGTCTAGTCTAGGAAGGTGAAGAAGAGGAAGAGTTTGCATCACAGTATATTGTGGTGAAAGTATGTTTTCCCCTCTATTTCAGTGATGTTTTTTTTTCTTCAGGTAAGTTGACTGAGAACACATTCTCAGCAACAACCTGGGGAATAGTTACAGGGGAGAGGAAGGGGAATGAATGAGCCAATTGGAAGCTGGGGATGATTAGATGGCCATGATGGTATGAGGGCCAGATTGGGAATTTAGCCAGGACACCAGGGTTAACACCCCCACTCTTACCATAAGTGCCATGGGGTCTTTAGTGACCACAGAGAGTCAGGACACCCGTTTAACGACCCATCCGAAAGTCGGCACCCTACACAGGGCAATGTCACCAATCACTGCCCTGGGGCATTGGGATATTTCTTTAGATTAGAGGAAAGAGTGCCTCCTACTAGCCCTCCAACACCACTTCCAGCAGCATCTGGTCTCCCATTCAGGGACTGACCAGGATCAACCCTGCTTATCTTCTGAGGCAAGCCAGCAGTGGGACGCACGGTGCTATGCTGCTGGTTGTTGTTGTTGTTGTTCTACAGAGGTCATGATGTGAGTTACTTTATTGATTTGTATCCGTGTGGATGGTTATGGTTAGGTAAACAACGCTGGTACACAGTCTTCTCTCTCTCTACATCTCCAGGCAGAGAGGCCTAGGTCTGAGTTTCTCACTGGAGCACACAAAGTTCTGTTCTCTGGATGTTTGCATACTTGCTCTGGTAATGTGGCATCAGAGAAGCTGGGCATGCGAAGCGCTTAAGGCACACTGCCAGGGAGACAAGGGCTATTTTCACAGGGAGTTACAGTGTTTTCTACTGGTCGCCCTGGCCTGCCTTGAGCCTGGCTGGTAGGGCACCGTAACCTGGGGGAGAGATTGTTATAGCCTGGCTGGTTCATTCAACTGCTGCTTAGAGAGAGAGAGAGAGAGAGAGAGAGAGAGAGAGAGAGAGAGAGAGAGAGAGAGAGAGAGAGAGAGAGAGAGAGAGAGAGAGAGAGAGAGAGAGAGAGAGAGAGGGGGGGGGACCTTGGTGAATCTAGAGGGGCAGGATAGAACGTTTTTAATTGAGGCTTACACAAGGAGACATCAATATGTGATTAAATAATAGTTGCTCAAGGTCTAAAGAAGGTAGACCGACTTGTCCTGAGAAGTATGTTAAAGGTCTGGTTTTGCAACAGCCTTCTAAACAAGCAGAGCCTGGTGCTGGGTCTGGGACATAGGCAGGATGCTGGTAATGAATGGTGCTTTGAACACCAGCACAGTTAGAGCCTGTACTGCTGTCGGTCACTGAGATTGACACCCATGCAAATCATAGCAGAGATGACAGGCTGTGCGACACCAGCCCCCCACCACCCAGCTACCCAGCCACCCCGCCCTTCCTGCCAACCCCATGCCTATGCACACAGAGCGGAGAGACAAATTGACGGGTCTCCCCCCTCTTTCCTCCGCAGCTCTGCACTCCAACGGCCTCTGCTCAGGGGGCTAATTCTAAGTTCAGATCACCATTTGTAGTTATTATGCTGACATAATTAATCCCCTGTTGTGATCAGCGGGGGTGGGAGGGCCTCAACGCTCCACTGCCCTGCCTGGCTGGACCTGTCACTCTGCTATGAACCGCTCCTCTCCTCTCTTCTCCTCTCCTCTTCTCTCCTCTCTGCTCCTCTTACTTCCACTCCTCTACTCTTCCCTGCCCGCCTCTCCTCCCCCCCTGCACACAGCCCTGTCTGTCTGTCTGTCTGCTGGTCAGTCATTCTGTCTGTCGTAACATATATCTCATGAGACTGTCTTGGTCGGTCCCGTCCTTCTCTTCTCCAACCCAGCAGTGGATACACACTCTGACAAGACTGACAAACACAGTCACACTAGTTCATGTTTGTAGTCTACCACCAAAGTGGGGCAAAAGGCTGCATAAGGAACACAATGTAAAGCAGTGAGTTTAGAGAGTTGCCAATGCCATCCCCTGCATTACAGAGAGGCCTGTACACATCCCAGCCTATGGAACACAGCATATCTGCTGCCTCCCACAGCTCTCAGGTCAGCTGAGAGTCATGAATGATAAATCCCTCTGCTTATTGCAATCATGGACAAAGAGACTAGCTTTGGGGACAGAGGCGGAGGGGGAGGAGTAGGAGGAGGAGGAGGGAGGACTAGGAGGAGGAGGGGGAGGAGGAGGAGGAGGAGGGAGGACTAGGAGGAGGAGGAGGAGGAGGAGGAGGAGGAGGAGGAGGAGGAGGAGGAGGAGGAGGAGGGAGGAGGACTATGAGGAGGGAGGCCTAGTAGGAGAGGGGAACGACATCTCATCTCATCAGAAACACCGGCTGGATTAATAAAGCTGAATGGTGACTGTGTCCACATCTTAAACAGTTCAAGAGATTAAAATAGAAACTACGTCTCAAGTCCTGAAACATATGTCAGCAAGGCCAGAATAATGACAGTCAGAGATAAACACCGCTGGCACCAAACACACTGACTCTATACCCTGTGAATAGGGATAGTCAGAGTCAATCGTTCCCAGAAATAAAACATCCCAAATTGGACCTTGATTCTTCTGAGCATAGCGTGGGCGTACTGTAATTGTATAAGCAGGTGCAAAGTTCCCAAAACATAACTTTTTGGAATTGGAACTTTGATTGGAATATCTGTGTCTGAGAGTTTATTTGGGTCAATTGGGTGCATTTTCTGACATCAAAGTAGGATGATTCAATATTTGCCATTCACTGAGGTTGTAAATAATTCAATGTCCCCATTACCTAAACTATAACTGTCTAGCGTGATGTGAAATCTGGAGGACTATAATGACCTGTGTCATTGGTTACAGCAGAAGTCAATGTAGGACAAGGGATATTTATCCATACTCAGGCATAATACATGGAGTCTTCCTATACAAGGGTATGTTTAGTCTCAATTTATTGCAAGGACACAATCTTCTTCAGATCTATGGAAAATCCCATAGGCTCCACATACTGTAAACACGCCATAGATGGAGACTTAGGAATCGTTCATGCAGCAGACGTCAACTGTCAAAGCCAATCAGTGATCAACAAGCTAATCACTTAATATCATTATTGTGATTGCTTTACTCCAGATTTAAACCTGATTAAAACTGGGGACAAACCTTCAGCTCAGACATGCTCTCAAATCTCCTTTGAACATAACATGTGATGAAATAAGACACCAGAAATACTTGTTTAGAAGCATAGAGCCAACCGACACCTCCAGATGTATCTGCAACACTGGAACACCTGTGATCTGAGAACCCTGCCTTCTGTTCTGTTATCCTGCACAGAGAAGACAATGTACAGTAAACAGTTTAGTTCTGCATGCAATAAGTGATTATGCGGCAGAAGAATTCATCACAAATAACAAAAATGTTCTTCTCATGAAAGTGAAACATGAGAACAGATTAGCTGGCCTCTGTGAGAAAGTATTAATCTGTACAGCATTGGTAGGAATGTGGCTGCTGAGGACTCTAAACACACCTAAACCACTTGTTATATAATGAGTATGGCAATGCACTTTTGCAAAGATCATACTTAGAAGTCTATGCTTGGTGATTTATTAAACGTTATTATTCAAGTCCAATCAGTAGTAAAGAAAAAATTAACTCGGTTCTGTCTGTCTCTCATCTTTACATAAAAGTTCAGACATGCTGCATATTAAAAGGAGCTCAAATATTCCCACTGTGTGTCAAAGGTGGTCAAAGGCTTCTGCGTTCACACAGGACCTGACAAAGAGGAGGCGGCCAGCGCTTGTAAATAAATCACATACAGAGACAGAGACTGGGAGATAATAGGGCAGCTAGGAGCTGGGTGAGCTCCAGAAACACACACATAACAGCACCACCACACCATGTTAGTAGCTCCACCCGTCCTGCATACCTGGGTTCAAATAGTATTTTAAATCTTTCAAATACTGTTAGCATTTGCTTTAGCTTGCCTGGAGTGCCAGATGAGTGGGGTTTGCCA
Source organism: Coregonus clupeaformis (assembly GCF_020615455.1). Taxonomy (NCBI): domain Eukaryota; kingdom Metazoa; phylum Chordata; class Actinopteri; order Salmoniformes; family Salmonidae; genus Coregonus; species Coregonus clupeaformis. The sequence goes on from NW_025536370.1 coordinate 31,723, forward strand.
TTTCACCACTATCCTATTGGTCCATTAAGCTAGGCAAGCTCAATCAAGCACAGACAAATATTTAAAAATGATTTCAAATAGTATCTGAACCCAGGTCTGAGCTCCACCCGTCCCGTCCCACTCCTCCCTCTCCTCTTCACTGCTGCTGGCTGCCGCTGGGAACAAAGTCTGCACATAGTTTCATATTTATTTTGCAGCACACATAGTTCAGGACATATTATCGGGAAAAACACCATAGCTTCAGTTCACGTCGCCCCCGTTGACATACAGTATATCCCACTTGTTCTGAATCAGACAAATAAAGAAGTGGAATATCCACAAATGGGTCCATATGGTTCACAGGAGAGATGTGATCACAGGAGAGGCTGGCTGGGACAGTGCATCTCAGAAACATCCGCCATTACCAGGCAGAGGGCTGAAGGACCATAGAAGAGGGTGCTTTGGGTGTTTACAATAAAAATGACTACCGGTGGCTGACACTCACACAGCATATAAAACCACGATATTATAATGACAATAATAAAGAAAACTAACACCTGACCTAGAAGATTACATTTTGGGGCTTTTTTAATTGTACCTTTTTTTGCAAAAATGTGAGTTTCTTGCATTAAAAAAACCTTGGCCTGAATGCCTCACTTTCCGAGAGAGTGGACTGACTCCCAATACTAAATGGCCTAAACGGTGGCATCAGGAAAGAGCAGTCACTGAGTAGCTCCTTCCACTTTATATGATGTGGATTTGTGTCAAAATTGCTTTTACTGGTCATAAGTGAACCTGTTGGCCATGTTATAGGGCAGAAGTACAGCGGCCTGGCTAGGCTAACGAATCCCATGAACAGTCAAGCGCTTGTTGCATGCCATACGATAGGGCACACAGTTCCCAACGCTGGGATTAAGAACCAATATTTGTAAACCACAGGTGGCTTGCAGGCATGGCGCAAAAATGGAGCAGAGAAAGATTGGAATCCTTGGCAAAGCCTAAGTGTTAAAAACAATCAAATTGTTGGCCATGACAGAAACAGTTACACACACTGGCTTCTAGCTGACAGTAACAATAAGCTATTAAACTATGAAACACTGGCCTTGTTTCCATTAACATTGTGTGTGGGAGGATCTGCATTTTACAATATAAAACATTAGATGGGGAATCATTTTTTAACTCCACACCACCACCACCACCCTATATACTCCTTTTCACCCCCCTTATTTCCTACAGCCTATTGCCTGATGAACAACTACAGAAAACAAGTAGAGAAGACATGATAGCACTTCTACAGTGGGGAAAAAAAGTATTTAGTCAGCCACCAATTGTGCAAGTTCTCCCACTTAAAAAGATGAGAGAGGCCTGTAATTTTCATCATAGGTACACTTCAACTATGACAGACAAATTGAGAAGAAAAAAATCCAGAAAATCACATTGTAGGACTTTTAATGAATTTATTTGCAAATTATGGTGGAAAATAAGTATTTGGCCACCTACAAACAAGCAAGATTTCTGGCTCTCACAGACCTGTAACTTCTTCTTTAAGAGGCTCCTCTGTCCTCCACTCGTTACCTGTATTAATTGCACCTGTTTGAACTTGTTATCAGTATAAAAGACACCTGTCCACAACCTCAAACAGTCACACTCCAAACTCCACTATGGCCAAGACCAAAGAGCTGTCAAAGGACACCAGAAACAAAATTGTAGACCTGCACCAGGCTGGGAAGACTGAATCTGCAATAGGTAAGCAGCTTGGTTTGAAGAAATCAACTGTGGGAGCAATTATTAGGAAATGGAAGACATACAAGACCACTGATAATCTCCCTCGATCTGGAGCTCCACGCAAGATCTCACCCCGTGGGGTCAAAACTATCACAAGAACAGTGAGCAAAATTCCCAGAACCACACGGGGGGACCTAGTGAATGACCTGCAGAGAGCTGGGACCAAAGTAACAAAGCCTACCATCAACACACTACGCCGCCAGGGACTCAAATCCTGCAGTGCCAGACGTGTCCCCCTGCTTAAGCCAGTACATGTCCAGGCCCGTCTGAAGTTTGCTAGAGTGCATTTGGATGATCCAGAAGAGGATTGGGAGAATGTCATATGGTCAGATGAAACCAAAATAGAACTTTTTGGTAAAAACTCAACTCGTCGTGTTTGGAGGACAAAGAATGCTGAGTTGCATCCAAAGAACACCATACCTACTGTGAAGCATGGGGGTGGAAACATCATGCTTTGGGGCTGTTTTTTCTGCAAAGGGACCAGGACGACTGATCCGTGTAAAGGAAAGAATGAATGGGGCCATGTATCGTGAGATTTTGAGTGAAAACCTCCTTCCATCAGCAAGGGCATTGAAGATGAAACGTGGCTGGGTCTTTCAGCATGACAATGATCCCAAACACACCACCCGGGCAACGAAGGAGTGGCTTCGTAAGAAGCATTTCAAGGTCCTGGAGTGGCCTAGCCAGTCTCCAGATCTCAACCCCATAGAAAATCTTTGGAGGGAGTTGAAAGTCTGTGTTGCCCAGCGACAGCCCCAAAACATCACTGCTCTAGAGGAGATCTGCATGGACGAATGGGCCAAAATACCAGCAACAGTGTGTGAAAACCTTGTGAAGACTTACAGAAAACGTTTGACCTGTGTCATTGCCAACAAAGGGTATATAACAAAGTATTGAGAAACTTTTGTTATTGACCAAATACTTATTTTCCACCATAATTTGCAAATAAATTCATAAAAAATCCTACAATGTGATTTTCTGGAAAAAAATTCTCATTTTGTCTGTCATAGTTGACGTGTACCTATGATGAAAATTACAGGCCTCTCTCATCTTTTTAAGTGGGAGAACTTGCACAATTGGTGGCTGACTAAATACTTTTTTCCCCCACTGTATATAACTGAAATTAGTTAACAGTTTTGGACAAGAGGACCTAGCCCTTTAACTTCCCCAAAGTAGGATAAGGATATACTCCCAAAATTCACATGATCAACCCCACACCAGGTCCATAAAGAAACTAAAAGATCCCAGTGTCTGATTTCCAGCTTTGACACACAACCAGGACCCACTTAAGTCCTTTACTTTAACCTTTGTTTGAAAAGGTTCCTTTAGCCTCAGGTCTCGGCAGTAAATTCATACAGCTATGAAATTAATGTGCCAGAGTCCACATCCCCATCCACTCTCTCATTAATCATACTGGGAGAGGGAAGAGATGGGGTAGGAAGTCAGGGTTTTTCTTTTTTTATAATAGGCCAGATTGTGTAATTATTGTTGCACTCAATATTAACTGTGTTCCGGCTATCAACATCCGCTCTGTTGTGAAATGTAGAGGTGGGGAGGAGGGGGAGGGAGGGGAGAAGAGGGGGAGAGAGGGGAAAGGAGAGGGAGAGAGGGGAGAGGAGGGGGAGAGAGGGGAGAGGAGTGGTTAACACACATCTGTGCTCACCATGATCCACACGGCCTAAAAGTTTTAACCTTCACCACCTATAAACATACACATACAGGCTTAAACACACACACACACACACACACACACACACACACACACACACACACACACACACACACACACACACACACACACACACACACACACACACACACACACACACACACACACACACACACACACACACACACACACAAATACACAAATACACAAGTACACACACGTACACGTACATAAATACTGGCTCAAACACACCCACCCACACACAGGCAAGGCACATACACACACATTTTCAAAAAGCTGCTGAAACTTAGCGAGCTCTTTCAGTTTGACATTGAAGACTTCCAGATCAGAAGGGAACCCCTCTTACCCTTTGTGGTCAAATTGTCCTCAGCAGCTTTGATAGCTAAACTGAAACAAACAAAGTGTTCAAATGCACTTTCTACCTGTGAAGGTGATGTGATGTGAATATCCTGTGATGTGAATATCCTGTTCGGTAGGGTAATTGTAATGGCAATGAGGTGTTTGGTTTAAACACCTCCACCACGGCCGCTCTGTTCTATGGGACAGTTCAACCTCTATCTTAATTACACACGTCGTGAGCTGCAAGCAGGCGGGCAGAGCAGGAAATGACAGCCGCGGCGCTAGCTAGCTCACTTCAAACACAGCAGCATGATAAAAGTCAATAAAAGCTGGCCTAAACTAGCAGCTACAGATGTAGGATCGTAATTTGATCACACTTTGTTGCTGAGAATTTTCCTGCACCGCAGGAAATGCAGATGAGCTTCATGATTTACATAAATTCACTGAAAACCCGCACTAACACATGGTTATATTAACAGTATTACATTTTTCATGTAGCCTAATGTTCGCCAGCTAATAGCCTAACCACCAATCAAGCAACATTATGGACTAAACGTTCAAATCCTGTTGCTGCAGAATTATTATGCTGCGACAACAGTGGTCAAATTAAGTTCCTATATCTGTAGGTCCTAATGCCCCGAAGGTAGTGGATCAGAGGCACAGTGAGACGGTCGTCACTAGTTACCATAGCCACCAAGTCATAAACCTGTCTATTTCTACAATTTATCTTCTTTAAATAGGATTTTAAAGCTAACTTTAACCCTAACCGCAACCACACAGTCAACCTTATTCCTAACCCTGACCTTAAATTACAACCAAAAAGCTAATTTTTGTTTTCATGAACTTTTACGATAATATTTGTGGCTGTGGTAACTAGTGACAACTCAGAGAGACCTGCAGCTACAGGCTGCTGCTGCATGGGGAAACTTCAGGAGAAACGAGGGGGAGGAGAAGAGGAGGAGGTTAAATAAACACACCAAGAAATACCAAATACACACCCCAAAAAGTATTTGGTTGAAACACTCTACATTTATATGAGATCCTGATCCATAGTGTAAAAGGAGTATCACTATTGGGCATTCTACAGAAAAGAAAAGGGATCAAAGCAGTACAAGACCAACCACTAGGAAATTCAGGGACTACAGAGGACAGAGTTAGTCTTGCTCTGCTCTGGTGTTGTTGAGATGAGTGGTGCGGTGAGTGTGCATCCCCTTCCCCAGCCCACCCTGCATGGTCTTCCCTTCCGACGCTCCACACACACTTCCCAGCAACACAGCGGTATGGGGGACATTGTCCACCCTGGGCCCCAGTGTAGTCCTTTCTCCTCCAGCTCAACATAAAGCTTCTGTCCCAATGATGTGGTCTGAAGGTCTGGGAGGAGGGGCTAGCATCCAGACATGTTGCAGAGGGTTGGAGGGAGGGAGACAATGGGTTGCAGTTTTATAAAGGATAGTTATTTTAGTGTTGACTGGAGGCTAGACAGCTTTAGTGTCAAACAGCAGAGTCAGGGACTTTTATTCAATGTGTTCAGTGTGACACCCAGTATAAAGTAAAATATGGGTGTTTTTTAGTAGTTGTTTACATGAGTTTTGGTCAGTGTATTTGCATCATCTGTCTTCTTTATTTAGTCTACATTTTTACATTTACATTTTAGTCATTTAGCAGACGCTCTTATCCAGAGCGACTTACACAAGCAAGTGCCTTGCTTAAGGGCACATCGACAGATTTTTCACCTAGTCGGCTCGGGGATTAGAACCAGCGACCTTTCGGTTACTGGCACAACGCTCTTACCCACTAAGCTATGTTTTTGACAATGTCTATATGTTTATGAAAATGTTTATATGTTTATGACAATGTTTATATGTTTATGACAATGTTTATATGTTTATGACAATGTTTATATGTTTATGAAAATGTCTATATGTTTATGACAATGTCTACATGTTTATGAAAATGTTTTTTATGACAATGCTTTTCATGACAATGTCTATATGTTTATGTATTTACATTTTAGTCATTTAGCAGATACTCTTATCCAGAGCGACTTACAGGAGCAATTAGGGTTAAGTGCCTTGCTCAAGGGCACATTGACAGATTTTTCACTTAGTCAGCTCGGGGATTCGAATAAGCAACCTTTCGGTTACTGGCCCAATGCTCTTAACCGCTAGGCTACCTGCCGCCCATATGTTTATGACAATGTTTATATGTTTATTACAATGTTTATATGTTTATGACAATGTTTATATGTTTATGACAATGTTTCTATATGTTTATGACAATGTTTCTATATGTTTATTACAATGTTTATATGTTTATGACAATGTTTATATGTTTATGACAATGTTTCTATATGTTTATGACAATGTTTATATGTTTATTACAATGTTTATATGTTTATGACAATGTTTATATGTTTATGACAATGTTTCTATATGTTTATGACAATGTTTATATGTTTATTACAATGTTTATATGTTTATGACAATGTTTATATGTTTATGACAATGTTTATATGTTTATGACAATGTTTATATGTTTATTACAATGTTTATATGTTTATGACAATGTTTATATGTTTATGACAATGTTTATATGTTTATGACAATGTTTATATGTTTATGACAATGTTTATATGTTTATTACAATGTTTATATGTTTATGACAATGTTTATATGTTTATGACAATGTTTCTATATGTTTATGACAATGTTTCTATATGTTTATTACAATGTTTATATGTTTATGACAATGTTTATATGTTTATGACAATGTTTCTATATGTTTATGACAATGTTTATATGTTTATTACAATGTTTATATGTTTATGACAATGTTTATATGTTTATGACAATGTTTCTATATGTTTATGACAATGTTTATATGTTTATTACAATGTTTATATGTTTATGACAATGTTTATATGTTTATGACAATGTTTATATGTTTATGACAATGTTTATATGTTTATTACAATGTTTATATGTTTATGACAATGTTTATATGTTTATGACAATGTTTCTATATGTTTATGACAATGTTTATATGTTTATTACAATGTTTATATGTTTATGACAATGTTTATATGTTTATGACAATGTTTCTATATGTTTATGACAATGTTTATATGTTTATTACAATGTTTATATGTTTATGACAATGTTTATATGTTTATGACAATGTTTATATGTTTATGACAATGTTTCTATATGTTTATGACAATGTTTATATGTTTATTACAATGTTTATATGTTTATGACAATGTTTATATGTTTATGACAATGTTTATATGTTTATTACAATGTTTCTATATGTTTATGACAATGTTTATATGTTTATGACAATGTTTGTGGGTGTTTCTATTTAGTTTTCATGTAACTTTTATTTACCTTTAGTACATAAACTTGGTTTATCAAGAGGCAACCCTGTCAACAGTTTGTTTGTTTGTGTTTTTGTTCTGGCAGAAAAAGTGTATGCAATTGAGAATGCGTGTGCACATGTGAGCAGGAGTGTGGTTGCAATGCATGTGTGTGTGTGTGTGTGTGTGTGTGTGTGTGTGTGTGTGTGTGTGTGTGTGTGTGTGTGTGTGTGTGTGTGTGTGTGTGTGTGTGTGTAGGAGTGTGCGTGCTCTACAGGCTAGGCAGGGGGTGAGATCACTGTGTTTAGTGTTGTGGGGGAGATCTGAGGAACACTTGACCGGGTGGACTGGCACATTTAGCCTGTGTCACCCCTCCCACCACACACATGCACGTGCACACGCACACACACACACACACTCTGTCCCTGCTCCATCTCTGACTGCCTCCGCAGACACAAAGGGCCTGCTGTGCAGACAACTCAACTGGATGAGAGCTTAACCCTTCACCCCCAGGGTCAAACTATTAACACAAAACTGCTCCCTAGTATGCAAATGAACCATCTTATGACTGATATGAAACATACACTTACGGATGACAGATATAATAACAGGCACTTAAAGTTTTACTTAGTTTCAAATGCATTTAACATATAATCTGAGGTAAAATATGAAATTAAGAGCAGAAAATGATCTACCGAGTCACGTTATAAATGTTTTTAAAAACCTATCAGGTAACTTTATTGTAAAAGCCTCAGATCAGCTAGATGTAATTGTCCATGCCCTCTGTGTGTGTGCGTATTCCCTGCCATATTGTACTGCATTTGTCTCTGTGTAAAAGATTAACGCAATCATGTCCTGAGTTTTAACACCTCTATCTCTCTCTCCTCATTAAGAGAGAGAAAAGCTATAGAACCTTGTAATTCTCAGTCATCTGAACTTTTGTGCTCCGACCGTAAATGCAGAAAGGAAAGGAGAGAGAGATTCGTCAGACGGCATGTTTAGCTGTGCGTAATTGGGACAGAGGTGTGGTGTAGGAGGCAGGTGTGGAGGTATTGTTCTCTTTGATGGGATTATTTGCACTTCTCAATGCTGGAAAACCAGGTATCATCATAGGGAGTAGAGGGGAGGCAGCCATCTAAATTTACAATGGCTGGATTTGGTTTTTCCTCAAGGTTGTGTAATTATACCTGCTCTCTGTGTAATTAGGAGCAGAAGGCTTCACGACCTGGATGACTACTGTCTTGTCTACTTTGAAAGTAGAATCACTTCAAACTCCTCAGGAGGAGAAAGTACAATGTTCTGTTTTGCTCTTCTTCTTTCCCTTTTCATCTTTCTTTCTCATCCCTTTTTTTCTTGTTCTAAGGGCTTAGTGATCTTGGGTGATTAGGTTATTTTTTTACAACTGAATAAATGTGAATAGATCATACTGTATCAAGCCAGGTGATAAAAAGAGTTGAAGAAGAGAGCAGTCTGAGGTAAAGTTCAGAACAGAACACCTTATATATAGGAGATTAGTGAACAGTGATGTCCATTGGGAAAGGTCCCACACTCTTAGAAAAAAAGGTCCTATACTCTTAGAAACCCAAAAGGGTTCTTCAGCTGTTCCCTTAGGATAACCCTTTTTGGTTCCAGGTCGAACCCTTTCCACAGAGGGTTCTCCTCTGGGGACAGTGGAATAACCTTTTTTTCTAAGAGTGTAGGGCACTCATAATGCTTCCCCTTGGCATGTACTGCACTCACTTGTACCCTGATCTGACTTTGACCAGTCTAGAGACTACGAGATGGCATTGTCATTAAGACTGCACACCGGGGGGTAATTTGCCGTACATGGACGTAGTCACACTGAGTACAGGATTAAGGACAAATCACTTTGTGGTATCTGGGTGAACATAGAGCACGGAGCCCTGGCGTGCGTGTGTACGCGTCTGTGTAACAAAAGGGACTAATAGTAGTTAGTGCATGTACTGTATGCAAAGGAATTGCTGTAGAAACTGATTTAACAGAAAATGCATTCTCTTGCATCTGTATCTTTGTGAGTGGTGACATGAGGCCAGATCTGACAGGCTACAGTGGAGGTGTGAGGGAGTGCAGTGTGCACGATGTAGGTTTTAGGTTGTAGGGAGCAGTGTGCACCTGTACAGTATACTCAATACTATCCATGTCATACCTCTCAGCTGCTGTCTGTCACAACAACCAGTCAGTAACAACAGGAGAGAGAAAAAGAAACACATGCTTAAGTCAGCCGCATTTACTCCTGACCTTCCTTACCAGGGTACGCTGCAGTTAAGCTGAGGGGATTTACACCAGCTCAACATTTACACCATATGGATGCTTTATTACAGAGTAATGATGTCTCTCTCTCTCTCTCTCTCTCTCTCTCTCTCTCTCTCTCTCTCTCTCTCTCTCTCTCTCTCTCTCTCTCTCTCTCTCTCTCTCTCTCTCTCCCTGGAGATGATTTGAAAAACCAAATAGCCTTATGTGTAACCAGGTGATTAGAAGGACTTAGAGGATCTTATGAAACTCAAGGGGAATGCAATGCAGGGATATTTTAAAACTCAATGCTTTATGTGGGTCACACTTAGACCATATGGATATTGATATAAGTTAGTAGGCTATATATATTTACATATTACATTGAGGCAAACTAATATTATTGAATTTATACCAATGATTATCCTGTGCAGATTTTTTTAAAATTGTTTTTCTTTTACATTTTTGGGTGTGAGAATAATTGGATTTGTGCTGAAATGAGAAAAGAGCTCAGTATTGATTTGGTTTATTGCATATTAGCAGGGAATAATCAATATGGAGATGGTGCTTATTAAAGAGTAAAGAGCAGGGATGGGCCTCTGTCATTCATCAACCAATAGCTGCTCATCTCATAACTGACCATGCTGAGGTAATGCACTTAATGCATCACATATTGCTTTTGATTGGTCCACAGTAGCGGATGTGTGCACAGGGGCCAAAGAAATCCAAACTAAAACGGCAGAAAGTTGAATTTGGGGCAACTCTTAGGACTGAAGCCAAATGCTTGTTTCTCTGCTTTCTGTATTAGTCCTAGAATGTATTTCAGAGTCTGGGAATTAAAAGCGAGGGGGTGATTTGCAAATGAATGCAGTTGCAGTTGTGAAAATATAATTGTGGGCTTAGTTTGGGACACTGGGACAAACGACAGCTTCGTCGGGAGAGGGAGGAAAAAAAGTGGGCCAGCCCCATGTTAATTTATTACAGATCTGCAGCATTTATCACATAGACGCCAAGGCAACTACTCCGTTGTGGCTTGAAATGAAATGAGTGGTCTTCTTCAGTGACAGAAACAATGGTCCCAGCCAGTTACAGGTCAGCAGACAGAGGCCTATAGCCCAGACAGAGCCCAGAGTCTGAGAGTCTCAGCCCAACTGCAGCGTTGTGCTGTGTGCAAATGAACCGCTCTCCCTTTCTCGCAATTCATTTCTCATGCCACAGTATTTGTATTCCCCTTTTCATGAATGTTAGCCCCTATCTTGTGGCCCTCCCTCTCAAAAGCCTGCCCAGTGACAGAGGAGACCTGCCATGCAGAAAAAGGAGGACCTGCCATGAACTGAGTGTCAGCCATTAAATATGATTTCGCTCCTGAATGGCGATGCAAACACATTCAACTCAGTGAAACTCATTAAGACCCGCATAATCTCTCTTTTCTTAAGCATAACAATGATTTCAGCTGGGAAATGCAATGGTTTTGGTGGGACTGAACCATTGATTCAAGTTGCATTCAAAGTAATAAATCAAGTCCAGCTTCACATCCTGTGCCCATTTGCCTAATTCAGTGGCGCTCACCATACTAGTCAATTAGTTTAAAGAATATATTCAATACACTGAGAAATTCACTGACAACACAGTATAATAAATCCCCCCTGCTTTAAACCCAGAACATATGGCCAATATCCACAAAAAAAGAGTTATAGTACCCTACTCTAACGGCAAAGTACTTATTCTTGTGCAATTTAAATTGTGTTACTGTAATGTCATATGATTTTTTTTTGGTATTATTTCTTAAACATTTAATATCAGCAATAAATCATTGACTAAGCCCATGCAGGCTGTCCTGGGACGGGACAGACAGACACAGACAGACAGACAGACAGACAGGATGTATAGAGGTGTTAAGCCTGATGAAATAAGTAAGTGAACTGTCTGTTTGATTCTTCTCAGCGGCCGTCCTCCAAACCTCGCCTCCACCTCCACCTCCACCACCACAACCACCTCCACCTCCCCAACGTCCCTCAGAGGACAACTCCCAGGTCCAGGAGGATATGTCTTTCTGAACTATTATTTAGATTTTTTAACAAAGTTTCCTTCCGATTTCTATTGACTTTGCTTAAAAGCTTCTAGGGGAAGAAGCCAGGCCGCCCTCTCTGTTAAATTACAGCCCCACACACGCACACACACACACACACACACACACACACACACACACACACACACACACACACACACACACACACACACACACACACACACACACACACACACACACACACACACACACACACACACACACACACACACACACACACACACACACACACACACACACACAGATGAACAGAGCAAAGGAACAGCTGTGTCAGAGCTCTCAGTAGTCAGACCATTGTAATCTGCATTAACCACATTGCAGGGGAGTGCAAAGGGTCAAAGTCTTTAAGTGCCTGTAGGGATCTGTGCTGCTTGTGGATTACAAGCTATCACTCTGGGTACATTGGGGTAATTGTACAGTGCCAGCAGCACTGCCTCTCTCTTGTTCACATGAAATGATTTACTATACGTTGTGTTCATGTTTTGATTTCAAGGCTGAGAGAGTATTCATTGTCAGAAGGGTTTCAAGTGGAAGATTATGTGATGGGGCTAATGCAATGGCTTTAACAATGAACAATTCATTAACCTAAAGACATGGTTGTAGTTAGAGGTATAATTTAATTAATACATATCCCATATCAAGTGGCCTGTCTATGCATTCCATTCAAAATATTATAAACTAATTTAAAAGTTTCAATCATTTTATATTTTCAATTTATTCCTATATATAAAGCGTGGAAAGTGTGTCAACTCAAAACTAAAAGCATATTGTGCCAGCCAACAGGCCTCCAGTATGATCTGTACAGGTATTTTTCTGGAAGGTAATTCAGGATGGTCAGTAGCAGCAGACAGTGAAGCCCTGAGCCCTGGAGACCTGATCAGCCCTGGAGACCTGATCAGCCCTGGAGACCTGATCAGCACTGGAGACCTGATCAGCCCTGAAGACCTGATCAGCCCTGGAGACCTGATCAGCCCTGGAGACCTGATCAGCACTGGAGCCCTGATCAGCCCTGGAGACCTGATCAGCCCTGGAGACCTGATCAGCACTGGAGACCTGATCAGCCCTGGAGACCTGATCAGACCTGGAGACCTGATCAGCCCTGGAGACCTGATCAGCACTGGAGACCTGATCAGCCCTGGAGACCTGATCAGCCCTGGAGACCTGATCAGCCCTGGAGACCTGATCAGCCCTGGAGACCTGAGGAGCTGAGCCTCATTGTTTGTCTGATTCCTTGAGAGAGGGTTAGACAGTGAGAGGGAAGGACCTTTAAAGCTCTTTCACAGGACTGGTGATGACTGCACATAGAAGAACCTGGTCTCAGAGCATTTCATAGTATTCTGTATGTAAAGTCGAGACACTCCATTCAGTATGATATGTTACGTTTGGTATGGGTACATAAGACAGATGGTTACTTAAGGCAAAAACGAAAGGAGGGTGGTTGGTGGGGGTGGATATAGCATTTAGGCTAATTAGCAACTTTTCAACTACTTACTACTTTTGAGTTACTTTGCAACTACTTAGCATGTAAGCTAACCCTTCCCCTAACTCTAACCTTAACCTTAACCCTTTTAGCTAACCCTTAACCTAACCCTAACCTTAAATATTTTTAGCTAACCATTCCCCTTCCCCTAAACTTAACCCTTTAACCGAACTCCTCAACTTAACCCCAACCTTAATCCTAACCCCTAACGCCTAGCCTAGCTAACGTTAGCGAGCTAGCTTACATTAGCCACCTAGCTAGAATTCGTAACATATTTTACGTTTAGCAAATTCGTAACATATAATACGAATTGTAATTCCACAAATTAATACATACCATATGAAAGGTAACATATCATACTAAATGGAGTGTCTATGATTTACTTTCAGAATAATATGAAATGCCCTGAGACCAGGTTGCTTAGAGGGACATCGTATAATGATCTGAAGAGTTAGAATGTATCAACCAAAAATATGGTAATTGACTTGTGCATCTTGCAGTCATTAGATACAAGTATTCCAAAAATGTATTTACAAAAATGATGAAATCGAAACCATCCATCAAATACCATAAAATCTATTATTTGTTCCTTTTCTATGCATGTTTTACGCTAATAGAAATGTCTCATTAATCCCATTAACTTCTCAGAGCCTTTAAAAAAAGGGGAAACACATATGTCTTGATTAATATTTGTCAGGGCCTAAATTTAGTGTCACTGAGAACAGCTTTCCCAGAGCCAGGCTGCAGACAGCTTGTGTGATGCCTGGCCTGCCTGCGCTGCGTCACACGGAGCTTATATATATCCCAGCCGTCTGTGTCTGTGTCTGTCTGTGGAGGAATGACAGAGAGCTCAATGAAGGAGTCCGTCTCCCCGTCTCCCCTCCCGCCGCCCCGACACTCCCTTCCCCCCTCCCATCCCGTCCCCTGTACCTCCAGACACTGGTGATGAATGCAGGCAGGGTGTGTGTGTATGTGTGTCTTCCCACACACAGATTACATTATTAACACAGTATAAAATGTGATGGAATGTCTCTGCCACACCGGCGGGTCCCAGGTACAGCACAGAGGCACCCCAGCTGTGATTTATTTCTCTACCCATGAAAAGGTAAGCGTGCCATTAAAAACACAGGTGTTTGGAGGCTGCCCTTTCGCAGGGGTGTGTGATCGATAATGTCACTCTTTCAATGCTCATTTTGAGGCAGCCACACCATCATACACCATTAAAGAACACCCTGATACAGGGAGCCAGCCACACACACACACACCACTGTATTTACAGTGCAGTTATCTGCACTCACACATAAATCAGCAGAGCTAATGTGGGAGATAATGCACTGTAAATGGCAAAGTCCCCTGATTGATATCTCCACTTAGAGCAATTATTGGTTTTTAAAACTTGAGAAAAGACAAAAGTTTGTCCAACTTACCTTTAGGCCTGGCTGCTGTGTCTCAGTATCTCATTTGTTAGTGTTTGTTGAGTGGGTTCCCAAGGCAGTAAAACAGGACACCTCAGACAAATAACAACTAATGTTGTGGCTCGGAATGAATACTTACTTGTACTGGGCTTTGTCCTACCGAAACAGAATAGGTTAAGAGATATTCACATTCATATTGTTTATTGCTTATCAAATTATGATTGATTAGTATGATTTCAAATTCATGTACCTACTTTACCTATTTATTTTACTTGTATTTATTTAATATTATTTTATGTAAAAATATAGGCCAACCAGAGTGGTTAATTCTGAAATTCAAATTCCATGCTAATTCCAACATATTCAAGTGAGTTCTGCAAGAAAAGATTATAACAAGGAAAGCCTTTTTCTTGGCAGTGATGCCTCATCTCTGATCAAATAAAAAAGAGATTATGAGGAAGAAAAAAAATGCTGCTGAACTTCCTCATAGCTGAGACTGCATTCTGGATGACATTTTAGTCAAGTTAGAAAAACGAAACCATTGGGAAATACACTCTCAGTCTTTATCCAAAATGCAAATCTATTTTCATACAGCAAAACAAGGCACAGAGCCTGTATAGATGCAGAGGGCATTGCAAGACATATTTATAGGTGGTAAAATGAAGAAAGTGAAGCTGACAAGGTACATTTCAGAGAAAGACCTTTTTGATTTTTTTGTCTCTCAGTGTTCTCGACTGCCATGAAAATGAACTATTAATCTGATTTCCAAAGAAATTCCTCATGCCAGAGCCGGCCCTGACAGCCGCAATACGGTAATTGTTGTGTGGTCAACAAACAATTTTCCTAGGCTTCAGTGCCTTTCAAAGGGGATTTTTTTCTTTCAGCCAGATCATGTGAAAAATGTCACTGTCAAAGGATCACTCCTTTTCTTCTCTCACAAAGATGTCAGATGGAGAGAGTTAGAATTTCCAAACATGTTAATCCGTAAGAGCGTAAACTCTAAACTCAGACCCTTCTGCCACACACAGCCGTTGAGAAGAAATGCTTTTCAGTGTTAGACTAACTTCCCTTCTCTGTAACTTTGAGCAATAAGGATGTTTTAGGATGTGGTCAATAGAGGACACTGACTTATGAAGTTCTTAAAAATGACTTCAATATTACCCAATTCAAGCGAACGATTCATACATGTATTTTTATTTCCTACCCAACGTTGTTCTTAATGATTATCTTGATAAAATAATAGGACACCTGTTGTGTAAAAAAAAGGGGGAAACTTGCGTGATATATTAAAGTTCAGGATGTGACTATACATGACCATTTTGGTTAGATGGGAAGTTACGTTTTTCTTCTTCCATTAAACATGAAATCTGGCATGTTGAGAGTTGAGTCACTTCCTTATAAGTCATACACTGTAAGTCATATAAGTACATACATATTTTTGGCCTTCATTAGTCTTGTGAAATAAGAAAGATAAAAATAATTTGTTCCAGATCAAAGTCAATTGTGCAATGGAGTGATGAGAGGGGAGGTGTGTGTGAGTGAATGAGCAGAGCATGAGAAGAACTGACAAGTGGGCTGTTCCTCTGCTCTCCCAGCCCCCTAGACACCCACCCCTAACCCCTCCCCTAGGCCACAGCCCCTTCCTCCATCCCTCCAACCATCCCTCCTCTCCATCCCCCCATCCCGCCCGCCTCCTCTGCAGCCTCTCATCACAGCTACATCCTGTCATCACACACACATCCCTGTCACACTGCGCCTGATTGATGAGGGCACTTTTGATAATGGCATCAGGAACAGAGGTGTCTGCCTTGTCATTAGAGCCTATCAGAGCTGCCTTATTACAGCCAAGGAACCGACCGGAAGACAGTCACAGTCCCAGTGGTGTGGAGATATGGCCAACTTCTGGTAGGTACTAATATACAGTGGGGAAAAAAGTATTTAGTAAGCCACCAATTGTGCAAGTTCTCCCACTTAAAAATATGAGAGAGGCCTGTAATTTTCATCATAGGTACACATCAACTATGACAGACAAATTGAGAAAAAATAATCCAGAAAATCACATTGTAGGATTTTTTATGAATTTATTTGCAAATTATGGTGGAAAATAAGTATTTGGTCACCTACAAACAAGCAAGATTTCTGGCTCTCACAGACCTGTAACTTCTTCTTTAAGAGGCTCCTCTGTCCTCCACTCGTTACCTGTATTAATGGCACCTGTTTGAACTTGTTATCAGTATAAAAGACACCTCTCCACAACCTCAAACAGTCACATTCCAAACTCCACTATGGCCAAGACCAAAGAGCTGTCAAAGGACACCCGAAACAAAATTGTAGACCTGCACCAGGCTGGGAAGACTGAATCTGCAATAGGTAAGCAGCTTGGTTTGAAGAAATCAACTGTGGGAGCAATTATTAGGAAATGGAAGACATACAAGACCCCTGATAATCTCCCTCGATCTGGGGCTCCACGCAAAATCTCACCCCGTGGGGTCAAAATGATCACAAGAACGGTGAGCAAAAATCCCAGAACCACACGGGGGGACCTAGTGAATGACCTGCAGAGAGCTGGGACCAAAGTAACAAAGCCTACCATCAGTAACACACTACGCCGCCAGGGACTCAAATCCTGCAGTGCCAGGCGTGTCCCCCTGCTTAAGCCAGTACATGTCCAGGCCCGTCTGAAGTTTGCTAGAGTGCATTTGGATGATCCAGAAGAGGATTGGGAGAATGTCATATGGTCAGATGAAACCAAAATAGAACTTTTTGGTAAAAACTCAACTCGTCGTGTTTGGAGGACAAAGAATGCTGAGTTGCATCCAAAGAACACCATACCTACTGTGAAGCATGGGGGTGGAAACATCATGCTTTGGGGCTGTTTTTCTGCAAAGGGACCAGGACGACTGATCCGTGTAAAGGAAAGAATGAATGGGGCCATGTATCGTGAGATTTTGAGTGAAAACCTCCTTCCATCAGCAAGGGCATTGAAGATGAAACGTGGCTGGGTCTTTCAGCATGACAATGATCCCAAACACACCGCCCGGGCAACGAAGGAGTGGCTTCGTAAGAAGCATTTCAAGGTCCTGGAGTGGCCTAGCCAGTCTCCAGATCTCAACCCCATAGAAAATCTTTGGAGGGAGTTGAAAGTCCGTGTTGCCCAGCGACAGCCCCAAAACATCACTGCTCTAGAGGAGATCTGCATGGAGGAATGGGCCAAAATACCAGCAACAGTGTGTGAAAACCTTGTGAAGACTTACAGAAAACATTTGACCTGTGTCATTGCCAACAAAGGTTATATAACAACGTATTGAGAAACTTTTGTTATTGACCAAATACTTATTTTCCACCATAATTTGCAAATAAATTCATTAAAAATCCTACAATGTGATTTTCTGGAATTTTTTTCTCATTTTGTCTGTCATAGTTGACGTGTACCTATGATGAAAATTACAGGCCTCTCTCATCTTTTTAAGTGGGAGAACTTGCACAATTGGTGGCTGACTAAATACTTTTTTCCCCCACTGTAGCACCAGGCTTAATGCGTCTATCACATGCATCAAGGTTCAATACCCTCTGAGAAGCTCAACTGAACTACCCACTGCTCGTCTGACTGATGGGGAATAAAGGGAACAGCTAACCAGAATTATAATTGTCAGCTGTACATGTTCATACTTGATATAACTCATTTAAAAATAAAAGGAAAACATATCGGTAAACACCACAGCGCCATAATAACAGAGAAAATGTAAACACCATCCAAATACTGTATGTTTGAAGTCAGTTGAACTGAGCCCACTGAGCACAGCACACACTGCTCCACATTAAACCTGACAAGCTACCACAAACTCTGGAGAGAGAGGCGGTTACAAGTTAGGAGTTAGAGGGAGAGGTCATGTTTATGTCTGCTGATTTGGGTTCGGGTGCCAAGACGGCCTTTCCAAAACGGATGATTTCACTTGGAATCCGACGCTGTGCAGTAGCATAGTTAGCACAAAGGGGGTTACAGGTACATGTGGGGTTAGGCTACAGGCAGGCACCCCATGTTGTCTTTTCCCAGCCTGGAGAGGGATGTTGCAGTGGGAGCTGCGGAGTGTAGTGGCCATGTGGGGACTGGAGAGAGAAGCGGTGCAGGGTTAGCCTGGTCGCCCGACTCTGCATGTGTGGAGCAGATGAGCACTATGCCCTGTGCAACTACAGCCAGCCTACAATCGTGTACGGCTTCCATAACACTACATCTGTATACTGTACATTTAATTGTACATCATAACTATGGAAAGGACTGTCCAACTGTTCCTTGACTAGACATTGGTACACGTTATTCCTCTTGTAAAAGTTATAAAAGTTATCCCTCTTCTGTAAAAGTTATTCCTCTTCAAACATGAACAGAGAGAGTGGTATGTCTGAGCAAACATAGACTTACAATATGTTCCTAAGAGCATGTCCTTGAGCCATATATGGTGTTGATGGGCTGGCTCATGTGTGGTGTGTGTAAACGGCTTACCATTTCTGGGAAAGATTCATTGATGACTGTGCTACAACAGGACAGGAGGTTGCTCACGGAGGTCACAGAGGTTGCTCATGGAGGTCACAGAGGTTGCTCACATATTCTAGTGTATACCACATCCCATCTTTCAAAAGCATCAGTAGGATTTCAACAGAATAATATTTACACAACAAAACATAAAACATAGGCTTTTACCGCCTAACAAAGCATGGAACGGCAAAATAAAGCTTATAATTGCAACACAGTTGGGTGGCATTAGTGAAACTTCTTGGATATTTCTCTAAATATCTGAATCATTATGTGGATGTGTAAAGTGGTAATTTCATAATTTCACATTCAGTACCACTGTCGGACAAACTGATCACTGAAAAAGGGATCAAAAGACAGAGGAGAAATGAAAAGCCTGTGGCTGGCAGGATAATAACAGAACCATAGCACCATACACGGTGCAACACAAAAGGCCTGGGCTTTCCAACGGAAGATTAACTGGTTTGAATTATGGATAGATCTGAATAGTGTCTCTTATCTACAGATGGCTGAACACACGACAATCCTAAGGCTGGCCTGTATAATTGTATCACTAATAAGCAGTAAGGCCAATTAGGTCTATAAGTGTGCTGTAATCACTTGGACAGGAGAGATACAGAGAGAGAGGAGAGAAAAGGAGGGAGGATGAGGGAGGGATAGAATGAACGAATGAATGCCTCCCTCTTTCTCCCACACTGACAGGGATAATTAGACATACTGTATATGTACCATTGAAAAGTCCACAGTGAGAGTGGGTGTTGGGGGTGAGTAAACCTTAATGTATTTTTATTGTGCCCACTCGTTTTTATTCATTCTTTGTTGTGATAAAAGGACTGTATGACAAATAACAATCAGAAGGGGGTTAGGACATGGTGGTACGTTACAACTATCTGACTACAAGGATATTAATTAGAGCCTTTGAGATCACTGGTGTGAGACTAATCTCTAAAAGTGGCAGGTAGCTTAGTGGGTAAGAGCGTTGTGCCAGTAACCGAAAGGTCGCTGGTTCTAATCCCCGAGCCGACTAGGTGAAAAATCTGTCGATGTGCCCTTAAGCAAGGCACTTAACCCTAATTGCTCCTGTAAGTCGCTCTGGATAAGAGCGTCTGCTAAATGACTAAAATGTAAAAGCCAAGATGAGCCCAACACAACATGGTGACTTTCAGAACGCAGTTTATTTGTTTTGTTCGCTTGTTTCAATCCACATAAAATATCTTCAGCATCAGTACTTTTCTTTATAGCTTGTAATTTTTATCCTCCAGTTCCTCTCTGAATTGTTCCTCTCTTAAACATGCCCAAGACTGCCAGGCATGTGGTATGGACAGTTTGGGGGTGATAGTGTAACCATGTACCAGTCACAATGCAGACGGGCTATAAACCGCTCCAGACAAGCTGTCTGACTGTCACAACATTTGTTTGCCACATTACATTCCTCTCTGCCACTGAGGGAGTCTGTGAAATGGCTGACATTCTGTATGCAGCCGCGTCAAAATCACAAATCTCTGTATTTTCTTCCTTCCTGCAATATGTCTCAAGTCATATATGTTGGGCAGCAAAGTGTTGTCCCATCAGTGTTCTGGAACTTCTTAGAAATTAGCTAGTTGTGAGGACAAAAGGCTGGGTGGACTATGACGACTATCAATACATTTAAACAGGGGCATGCATTTCTCATAAAGTGGCTCCCAAAGGCAGCCAGAGCAAATGGGGAGGGGGCTGTCTGATCAACCCATAAAAGGGACCTCAGTTATGAAGCAAACAGAAAATGAAGAGAAAGAGAAAAGAGGAAGAAAAAAGAAACGAAAGAAATAGGGGAAACGGGGGAGAGAGAAAAAAACTTCTGAATGAAAAGTTCATGACTGGCAGTTGATTTGAAGAGTTTCTGCGACCTCACAAAGGGCCATGACATCATCAGGTATTGAAGTAGGAGACGGGAGGAGAAGGGGTTCTTTAAAAAGCAGGCCGCTTACCGAGGACGTAATTACATTTGTGCTAAACATGCCCAAGTGCTCCTGTGCTGGGGTTCGGGTTGGGAGAGAGGGGGAATCATGTTCAGAGCTGGGGGGTGGAGGCTGAATTAATCAACTCTGTTCTGTTTGCTGTGTGTGGGGGGAAACTCTTTTAATACCAAAATCCTTCTCGCCGCAAGCTGTATTCTCAGCAACACGACGTGTCCTAGCACTGCCTTATGTTTTGGACATTTTTCCCTAAAGGTTTTTCCCATTTCCCTTTTGTGCTAGCTGTTCCGGTCTTTTTTGGCTATAAAAACCCACAGAAATGGCAAACTATGTAAAAGTCTGAAAAAGGTTTTTACCCCCCTCTCTGCACCCACCCCTCCCCTCCTCTCCTAACTCTGAGACCTTCCTTCCTTAGCACCAGGAGCATATAAAGCCTTTGCAGTGCATGGTGGGTAGGCATGGCGTGAAGTGCACAAGGAAGGAATGCTATTAAGTAAGTTATGCACATAATGAATCTGAGAAATGCTTGGGAAAACTGCAGCAACATTTATTCCTCTTTCTGTTCAGCCTGTTTCTCAGTGAAAGGTCCAGGCCGACTGGTGAATACAGTAAATCACTCTTTAGTTCTGGAGAGACAGAGAGAGAGAGAGAGAGAGAGAGAGAGAGAGAGAGAGAGAGAGAGAGAGAGAGAGAGAGAGAGAGAGAGAGAGAGAGAGAGAGAGAGAGAGAGAGAGAGAAAGAAAGAGAAAGAGAAATAGATAGATAGAGAGACAGTGAGAGAGAGAGAGAGAGAGAGAGAGAGAGAGAGAGAGACAGAGAGACAGAGAGAGCGAAAAAGGGGGAGAGAGAAAAAACCCTGACAAGTTGTATAAAGCGTGACAAAACTTATACAAAATGTCTCCCCAAAAATATACATAGAAAACGACAAACAGGCACATTGGCTCACAGTGATAAAAAAGGTTTTCTCTAAGTGCTTAGAATAAACGTCACTCACAAAATACTAACCAAGTATTCAACAAGTGCTGGCGTGGTGACTGTGATGTGGGGTGACAAATTCACCAGGCATATGATATCTCTGAGAGAGAGCGGGTTTCTTCCTGTTCCTGTCACGTTAGGCTACAGCAGCATGACATGCTAGCACGATACTGACAGGCCCACAGTAGCAACACACACTGCACAGTTGGCATATTAAATCCAATTATACATTTGACAAGATTATGTTGAAATTACGTTGTTGATTTAATCTCTTTGGCCGCAATGTGATGACATGGCCAAACAACTCCAAGCCCAGTGGCCAAGGGCCAATACCATAGACACATACCATACCCTTACAGAAAAACCACATTAATTCACATGTGGAAAATCACATTATTTCACATGCAATTTAACATGAAATCATGTGAAAATACAGTGGGGAAAAAAAGTATTTAGTCAGCCACCAATTGTGCAAGTTCTCCCACTTAAAAAGATGAGAGAGGCCTGTAATTTTCATCATAGGTACACGTCAACTATGACAGACAAATTGAGGGAAAAAAAATCCAGAAAATCACATTATAGGATTTTTAATGAATTTATTTGCAAATTATGGTGGAAAATAAGTTTTTGGTCACCTACAAACAAGCAAGATTTCTGGCTCTCACAGACCTGTAACTTCTTCTTTAAGAGGCTCCTCTGTCCTCCACTCGTTACCTGTATTAATGGCACCTGTTTGAACTTGTTATCAGTATAAAAGACACCTGTCCACAACCTCAAACAGTCACACTCCAAACTCCACTATGGCCAAGACCAAAGAGCTGTCATAGGACACCAGAAACAAAATTGTAGACCTGCACCAGGCTGGGAAGACTGAATCTGCAATAGGTAAGCACCTTGGTTTGAAGAAATCAACTGTGGGAGCAATTGTTAGGAAATGGAAGACATACAAGACCACTGATAATCTCCCTCGTGGGGCTCCACGCAAGATCTCACCCCGTGGGATCAAAATGATCACAAGAACGGTGAGCAAAAAATCCCAGAACCACACGGGGGGACCTAGTGAATGACCTGCAGAGAGCTGGGACCAAAGTAACAAAGCCTACCATCAGTAACACACTACGCCGCCAGGGACTCAAATCCTGCAGTGCGAGACGTGTCCCCCTGCTTTAGCCAGTATATGTCCAGGCCCGTCTGAAGTTTGCTAGAGTGCATTTGGATGATCCAGAAGAGGATTGGGAGAATGTCATATGGTCAGATGAAACCAAAATATAACTTTTTGGTAAAAACTCAACTCGTCGTGTTTGGAGGACAAAGAATGCTGAGTTGCATCCAAAGAACACCATACCTACTGTGAAGCATGGGGGTGGAAACATCATGCTTTGGGGCTGTTTTTCTGCAAAGGGACCAGGACGACTGATCCGTGTAAAGGAAAGAATGAATGGGGCCATGTATCGTGAGATTTTGAGTGAAAACCTCCTTCCATCAGCAAGGGCATTGAAGATGAAACGTGGCTGGGTCTTTCAGCATGACAATGATCCCAAACACACCGCCCGGGCAACGAAGGAGTGGCTTCGTAAGAAGCATTTCAAGGTCCTGGAGTGGCCTAGCCAGTCTCCAGATCTCAACCCCATAGAAAATATTTGGAGGGAGTTGAAAGTCCGTGTTGCCCAGCGACAGCCCCAAAACATCACTGCTCTAGCAGAGATCTGCATGGAGGAATGGGCCAAAATACCAGCAACAGTGTGTGAAAACCTTGTGAAGACTTACAGAAAACGTTTGACCTGTGTCATTGCCAACAAAGGGTATATAACAAAGTATTGAGAAACTTTTGTTATTGACCATAATTTGCAAATAAATTCATTGAAGATCCTACAATGTGTTTTTCTGGATTTTTTTTTCTCATTTTGTCTGTCATAGTTGACGTGTACCTATGATGAAAATTACAGGCCTCTCTCATCTTTTTAAGTGGGAGAACTTGCACAATTGGTGGCTGACTAAATCCTTTTTTTCCCCACTGTAATGTTTTTGGAACACTTCACATGTGGTAACATGTTTTCACATGTGTAGTTTCATGTTATCATGTTGCTTTACGTGTTGTCAGATTATCACATTAACGTCACATAAGATCAAGTGATCACATGAAAACTTGTTTTTGGAACACTTCACATACGATCAGGTGAAATTCATGTGTTTTTTCCGTAAGGGTAGACAGTGCTGCTAACTACAAGGCCTCAAAACTGACCTCTACAGATGAGAAACACCCTTCCTCCTCCCCCCTCCCTCCGCGGACACTTCTCACATCTTCCCACAACCTGAGAGGACGGACCTCAGCTTAGCATCCAGCCTGGTCAAAGATTTCTTCCCTATGGATTGAATCTTTTTCTCTATGGCCTAGAGCCCTTATCTGTTTTCTCCTTGCCATGATCTATTTTATGGATGTTGGTCCATGACGGCTTCATGTTGCCATCGATGCCTCCTTTTCTTTATGTCTCTCAGGACCCAGAACACCTGTCTGCTCTAATCACTAAGTCCTTCCCAGCAGGACTGCCATCGCTGAATAGACACTGGCTGCTATCTGACATTGATAGGAACAAGATAGTATAGATCCACTTTTGGCAATGAATAACAAAGAAGCTGCGAAGACACACACAACAAGAGTGTCTGTTCAAGCTCAGTGTAGCATCTTTATGTTTCTGTGCTTACTACTACTGAATGACTCACCATCATAAAGCAGTGACCGGAATTGTGACATGTCATTTTGCAAATAAATAGCATGACGTGACGGGATGCTGGAACCATATTTTCATTTCAGTTATGAAGAATGAGTCACCCTACAGCCCAGAATGACAAGTACCTAAGATTCCCTGGAAACGCAATAAAATCACTAATTATGGATTACTGAAGAGCGATGAAAGAACATTAGATAATGCATTACACATTTTTCATTAACTAGTCAAAAATAACTATTGTGGTTTCTATAGGTAATTTTTCAGGGTCTGGAATCACAGCCATGATGAGGTCATCAAGAGAATGACCACAGACATTCTGGGAATTCCCTCCCAGGCCAGTATTCCATAATGCTCACGCTGTGAAGTTTGCTCCTGTGAGCCATAACCTTGGTCACTGTCTGACTACTATGAAATAATCTACCAGTCAGGTTAATAAACCGCCACAGCCAATGGGACAAAGGGATCTGCTCAAAAACATTATTTTTTACCCCACATTAGTCAGAAGAACTGCCAAATATCCTACATGGCCCCATACAAGGACAGGGCTGTGATAGGCTGGTTTCCCCTAAAATGGAATCTTTTGTAAAGGCAAATAATGACTAAGGTTTACTTAGTGATGAAAACATCAGTTTTATCAGTTTTTCATGGAAAACAATTTGACCTTGAATGCAGCACAATGTTTGTTTCCCCAGGAGCTTTATGAAAGGGTTCCATTTAAGGTCCCACATGAATCTGTAACCCCCTCCACCCCCTTTTACTGAAAGAGATAAGAGACTAGGTATTAATCGATACCTAACCCTTCAAAACAAAACAGAAGTAGGACATTATTACACTGACTTGTTATAACTGCTGATTTGACAATATAACTGATTTAAAAGGATACAAGCAAGCCCACTAAAAGAACAGTACTTCTTATACTTTATTTAGGCGTATGATAAAAAAATCTAAATGTCACATTTACTACAACCATCAATATTATGACTATTAGTCTCTCTGAAGATAACTGCAGAATGTTATCTGAATGTTTGTTCGAGACTATACGGTCATCATCACTCTAGCTAGCCAAAGGGGGCAGTGGGTGATTGGGAAGGCCTATAAGGGAAAGGGGGATACCTAGTCAGTTGTACATCTGAATGCATTCAACTGAAATGTGTCTTCCGCATTTAACCCAACCCCTCTGAATCATAGAGGTGCGGGGGGCTGCCTTAATCGACATCCACGTCATCGGCGCCCGGGGAACAGTGGGTTAACCTCCTTGCTCAGGGGCAGAGCGACAGATTTTTACCTTGTCAGCTCGGGGATTCGATCCAGTAACCTTTCAGTTTCTGGCCCAACGCTCCTACCCGCCAGTCTCATTCACTTCCCAGTGAGTATGTACAGTCCCACTCCTCAAGGCAGCCTGTTAATGTAGCCCGGCCGTGCCACAATCACAGACACCAGACACATGACCCTACCGTATTAGTAACATTGGGTTGGTTGAGACTATGCAAATTAATACACATTGAAAAGTATTATATTATATACGCATAAATGTGTGACGGAATACATATCAGCATGGGGGTTTATTTAATCAGAAAGCAGCAGAGTTACCTCTTCTTAGTGGCTATAAAAGGTGGGATTATCGCCCAGCTTGTAAAGACTGCCAGCCTATTTGAGTGAGAAGTAAAAAAAACAACAGACAGGACTCACAGCTGATAGTTAAGTCAAGGCAGATGTTTGGGCAAAGTACAGCTCCTGCTCCCTCTCAGAATGGCTGATCTGTCAGGGACATCTGCATTGTTACGCACACAGCCTGTCAATGCAGTGCCACAATCACAGACACTAGACACATGACCCTACAGTATTACTAACAAACATACTATTCATTGGGTTGGTCGAGACTATGCAAATGTAAACGTTATTATATTATATATGCATAAATGGGTGTTGGAATGCATAGGCTAAAACATGTGGATCATGTATTTTTCAGAAAGATTTAGCTCATATATAAATGAGACCATACATGTGGAACACTGTAAAATACAGTCAATAGGATCCCCTCGGCTGAAAGGCCTGATAAGCAGTATCAGGAGAAACAGTCCATGCTTTCAGCCAGTTGGTTGCTGAGGTGCAGGAGTCCCCAGACCCCCCAGAGTTAAAATATGACTGGTTTCTCACAGAGCACCAACAGACTCCGTACAACACCTATTTTTCTGCCTCTTCGAAACTAAATTCAGTTTGTTGTGAAATAAGATTGTGCTTCATTAGGTTTTAAAAAGATTAGCATATTTTACTACAGCCCTAGCTCTCTGTTTTGCATGGCCCCGGATATTCAAGGGAGTAAGAATGGGATTAATTCCCAGCTGTGGATCTGGTGTGACTGAGCGTGTTTGTCCAGCAAACAGCCTCCTTCCCTAGCTCCTCCTGACCAGCACCACTGGTCAACCCCACTGGTTACTCCTGTTCGGCCTCTAAATCTGCTTATAGATTTCCTTTGCTGTGTGGCCTGAGACAGGTCAGGGGGTCAGCCCGTTGCAGGGCACTCTGCTAGTGATTGTTCTCTAAGGTCCTGGGTTGGGTGTGGAATCTATCATCATTAATGCACCAGTCCACTCTTGTTAGTCCGCTGGCCAAACACGCTGAGGAGAGAATAGAGGCCCTGTGTAAGGTGGCTTTTGAAAAGAGATCAAATTCATCACTTCAGCTAGTAATTGGGCCAAATAGGGCCTAGCCAGAAAGGGCAGGAGGTCACGGCCTTAACGTGGTGGTGTGGTGATGGGAAATCACCCATTTGATAACAGTGATTTTTAGAATGGTCACTGTGTGATTCTTAATACGGCACAACATTGTCATAAAACAGTTCATTATCAGTGTAGGCACTTCAAAGTAAGAGAAAATATATCATATATTTACGTGGCCATTTTGGCTGGAGCTGCAAATATGAGAAAGTAATATGACACTCTCAATGCCCATAGCATACATCTCCTGACCACACTGCAGAAGGCCCACCTGCTAATCCTGACAGGGTTTTTTAAATCCTGCCTCACACCAGCAGCTGGGAGTCCTCACAGTGATGAATATAGGAAATGTATGTATGCACGTTTCTCAATGTTTACTTCATATTTCTGAACCTGATTACGGTACCATGACCCTGGAGTAACGTCACAGTTTCTCCATCACCCGAACGTGCTCTCTCACACTCGCTGTCTGTCTGCTGTAAAACCTGGTGAGAGAACACAGCTGCTAACATTAACGTAGGCCTACACCTTTCCCCTCTCCCGAGATATAGGGCTGTCCCTCTATCCCAAATCCTACCCCAAAGCAAACGATGCCTCTGTTTTATCATTGTCTCAGTTTAACCTTTGACCCCTCAGGGGAAACAGATAATGATGAATTCCATATTTCCCAGAGCTGGTGAGCAGGGTTAACCGTTAGTCACCATCAATCACACAGAGCATGACAGTCACAGCACTGACCACACACTGACCACAGAGTCACCGCACTATTCTACTCTGGACAATAAAGACCAGGAGGACACTGAAAACCATAAACACATAAACACACACACACAGACGAAGAGAAACAACAGTGCAAACATCGCTGGACCGCGCTGCAGTTAAACATATGCTTGGGAGATGTAGCCATGGAAACTGTCAGGGAGACTTCAAAGCAGTGGGAACAGTAAGGTCTCTGGATTACATATGAAACCACACCGCTTTTCATTTACAGAAAAACACTTTTTCTGAAACTATAGCCACAGATAAGATCCGTGTGAAAAATCGATAAGGGAGCTCAGTTGTCAGAGTGACTGCGCTGACTGACTAGCCTAACTCTCAGTGGAGGGAGCAAGTCAGAGGGAGACAGAGTGAGAAGGGTTTAGGGACGCCCACAGGAGATAAGAGCACAGAGACACAGCCACATGGGAACATTTCTATTTTTCTCTCTCCCAAAGTCCCCAAATCTTTAGAGGAACATAGTGAGTGTTTGCCTTCCTCCTTAGGTAGACGTCTGTGACAGGCCTGCCCCCGCTGGGACTGGGGAGCAGCGCTCGCTCTGCACTGAGCTGGCAGTGGGAACGGGGAACGGAACTGCCTGGGTAATCTCCCACTAAGCCAGACCTATTTATCACGGAGGAAATGATAAGAATCAGATTTAAAGGTGAACCCTGAGATGGGTCAGAGCCTTGCACAGGCGGTAATGTGATCTGCAGGAGGAGTGGCTGATAACCCAGGACAATGCGGAGGAACGGCCTGTCAGATAAATTAAACAAACGGTCGCTGTCCTATAAAGATAGACCACGTGGTGGTGGCCAGCCCAGCACACACCAAGAGGGGAGGTGGAGAAGAAGAGGAATGATGGCTAAAGAAAGAAGGGGTGGAGGGTTGGATAGAGAGAGAGAACACTTAT
>NW_025536371.1:0-7500 GCF_020615455.1 Coregonus clupeaformis
GTTATAATACACTAGGGTATATAGTACACTAGGGTTATAGAACACTAGAGTTATAGGGTACACTTAGGGTTAAAGTAGAACACTAGGGTTATAGTACACAAGGGGGTATGTAGAACACTAGGGTTATAGTCACACTAGGGTTATAGTACACTAGGGTTATAGAACACTAGGGTTATAGAACAATAGTTGAGAGTACACTAGGTTATATAACACTAGGGTTATAGGAACACTAGGGTTAGGTAGTACACTAGGGTTATAGTACACTAGGGTTATAGAACACTAGGGTGTAGAACACTAGGGTTATAATACACTAGGTTATAGAACACTAGGGTTATAGAACACTAGGGTTATAGTACACTAGGGTTATAGAACACTAGGGTTTTACACTAGGGTTAACTAGGGTTATAGTACACTAGGGTTATGGAACACTAGGGTTATAGTCACAAGAGGTTAGAACACTAGGTTATAGTACACTAGGGTTGTAGTGACACTAGGGTTATAGAACACTAGGGTAATAGAACACTAGGGTTATAGTACACTAGGGTTATAGAACACTAGGGTTATAGAACACTAGGGTTATAGAACACTAGGGTTATAGTACACTATGGCTAGGGTTATAGTACACTAGGGTTATAGTACACTAGGGTTATAGTACACTAGGGTTATAGTACACCATGGCTAGGGTTATAGTACACTATGGTTATAGTACACTAGGGTTATAGTACACTAGGGTTATAGTACACTAGGGTTATAGTACACCATGGCTAGGGTTATAGTACACTAGGGTTATAGAACACTAGGGTTATAGTACACTAGGGTTATAGTACACTAGGGTTATAGTACACTATGGCTAGGGTTATAGTACACTAGGGTTATAGTACACTAGGGTTATAGTACACTAGGGTTTTAGTACACTAGGGTTATAGTACACTAGGGTTATAGTACACTATGGCTAGGGTTATAGTACACTAGGGTTATAGTACACTATGGCTAGGGTTATAGTACACTAGGGTTATAGTACACTAGGGTTATAGTACACTATGGCTAATGGGTTATAGAACACTAGGGTTATGTACACTAGGGTTCCATAGAACACTAGGGTTATAATACACTAGGGTTATAGTGGTACTAGGGTTATAGAACACTAGGCTTATAGTACACTTAGGGTTATAGTACACTAGGGTTATAGTACACTAGGGTTATAGTACACTATGGCTAGGGTTATAGAACACTAGGGTTATAGTACACTAGGGTTATAGAACAATAGGGTTATAGTACACTAGGGTTATAGAACACTAGGCGTATAGTACACTAGGGTTATAGTACACTAGGGTTATAGAACACTAGGCCTATAGTACACTAGGGTTATAGTACACTATGGCTAGGGTTATAGAACACCAGGGTTATAGTACAGTAGGGTTATAGAACACTAGGGTTATAGAACACTAGGGTTATAGAACACTAGGGTTATAGAACACCAGGGTTATAGTACACTAGGGTTATAGAACACTAGGGTTATAGTACACTATGGCTAGGGTTATAGTACACTAGGGTTATAGTACACTAGGGTTATAGAACACTAGAGTTATAGTACACTAGAGTTATAGTACACTAGGGTTATAGTACACTAGGGTTATAGAACACTAGGGTTATAGAACACTATGGTTATAGTACACTAGGGTTATAGAACACTAGGGTTATAGAACACTAGGCCTATAGTACACTAGGGTTATAGAACACTAGGGTTATAGAACACTAGGGTTATAGAACACTATGGTTATAGAACACTATGGTTATAGTACACTATGGCTAGGGTTATAGTACACTAGGGTTATAGTACACTAGGGTTATAGTACACTAGGGTTATAGTACACCATGGCTAGGGTTATAGTACACTAGGGTTATAGTACACTAGGGTTATAGTACACTAGGGTTATAGTACACCATGGCTAGGGTTATAGTACACCAGGGTTATAGTACACTAGGGTTATAGTACACTAGGGTTATAGTACACTAGGGTTATAGTACACTATGGCTAGGGTTATAGTACACTAGGGTTATAGTACACTAGGGTTATAGTACACTAGGGTTTTAGTACACTAGGGTTATAGTACACTAGGGTTATAGTACACTATGGCTAGGGTTATAGTACACTAGGGTTATAGTACACTATGGCTAGGGTTATAGTACACTAGGGTTATAGTACACTAGGGTTATAGTACACTATGGTTAGGGTTATAGAACACTAGGGTTATAGTACACTAGGGTTATAGAACACTAGGGTTATAATACACTAGGGTTATAGTACACTAGGGTTATAGAACACTAGGCTTATAGTACACTAGGGTTATAGTACACTAGGGTTATAGTACACTAGGGTTATAGTACACTATGGCTAGGGTTATAGAACACTAGGGTTATAGTACACTAGGGTTATAGAACAATAGGGTTATAGTACACTAGGGTTATAGAACACTAGGCGTATAGTACACTAGGGTTATAGTACACTAGGGTTATAGAACACTAGGCCTATAGTACACTAGGGTTATAGTACACTATGGCTAGGGTTATAGAACACCAGGGTTATAGTACAGTAGGGTTATAGAACACTAGGGTTATAGAACACTAGGGTTATATAACACTAGGGTTATAGAACACCAGGGTTATAGTACACTAGGGTTATAGAACACTAGGGTTATAGTACACTATGGCTAGGGTTATAGTACACTAGGGTTATAGTACACTAGGGTTATAGAACACTAGGTTTATAGTACACTAGAGTTATAGTACACTAGGGTTATAGTACACTAGGGTTATAGAACACTATGGTTATAGAACACTATGTCTAGGGTTATAGTTCACAAGGGTTATAGAACACTAGGGTTATAATACACTAGATTTATAGTACACTAGGGTTATAGAACACTAGGGTTATAGAACACTAGGGTTATCGTACACTAGGGTTATAGAACACTAGGGCTAGGTTTATAGTACACTAGGGTTATAGTACACTAGGGTTATAGTACACTAGGGTTATAGTACACTATGGCTAGGTTTATAGTACACTAGGGTTATCGTACACTAGGGTTATAGAACACTAGGGTTATAGTACACTAGGGTTATAATACACTAGGGTTATAGAACACTAGGGTTATAGTACACTAGGGTTATAGAAAACTAGGGTTATAGAACACTAGGGTTATAGAACACTAGGGTTATAGTACACTAGGGTTATAATACACTAGGGTTATAGAACACTAGGGTTATAGTACACTAGGGTTATAGTACACTAGGCTTATCATACACTAGGGTTATAGTACACTAGGTTATAATACACTATGGTTATAGTACACTAGGGTTATAGAACACTAGGGTTATAGTACACTAGGGTTATAGTACACTAGGGTTATAGAACACTAGGGTTATAGTACACTAGGGTTATAATACACTATGGTTAGTAGAACACTAGGGTTATAGTACACTAGGTTATAGAACACTAGGGTTATAGTCTACGCTAGGGTTATAGAACACTAGGGTTATAGAACACTAGGGTTATAGAACACTATGGTTATAGAACACTATGGTTATAGTACACTAGGGTTATAATACACTAGGGTTATAGTACGCTAGGGTTATAGAACACTAGGGTTATAGAACACTAGGGTTATAGAACACCAGGGTTATAGTACACTAGGGTTATAGAACACTAGGGTTATAGTACACTATGGCTAGGGTTATAGTACACTAGGGTTATAGTACACTAGGGTTATAGAACACTAGGTTTATAGTACACTAGAGTTATAGTACACTAGGGTTATAGTACACTAGGGTTATAGAACACTAGGGTTATAGAACACTATGTCTAGGGTTATAGTTCACAAGGGTTATAGAACACTAGGGTTATAATACACTAGATTTATAGTACACTAGGGTTATAGAACACTAGGGTTATAGAACACTAGGTTATCGACACTAGGGTTATAGAACACTAGGGCTAGGTTTATAGTACACTAGGGTTATAGTACACTAGGGTTATAGTACACTAGGGTTATAGTACACTATGGCTAGGTTTATAGTACACTAGGGTTATCGTACACTAGGGTTATAGAACACTAGGGTTATAGTACACTAGGGTTATAATACACTAGGGTTATAGAACACTAGGGTTATAGTACACTAGGGTTATAGAAAACTAGGGTTATAGAACACTAGGGTTATAGAACACTAGGGTTATAGTACACTAGGGTTATAATACACTAGGGTTATAGAACACTAGGGTTATAGTACACTAGGGTTATAGTACACTAGGCTTATCATACACTAGGGTTATAGTACACTAGGGTTATAATACACTATGGTTATAGTACACTAGGGTTATAGAACACTAGGGTTATAGTACACTAGGGTTATAGTACACTAGGGTTATAGAACACTAGGGTTATAGTACACTAGGGTTATAATACACTATGGTTATAGAACACTAGGGTTATAGTACACTAGGGTTATAGAACACTAGGGTTATAGTACGCTAGGGTTATAGAACACTAGGGTTATAGAACACTAGGGTTATAGAACACTATGGTTATAGAACACTATGGTTATAGTACACTAGGGTTATAATACACTAGGGTTATAGTACGCTAGGGTTATAGAACACTAGGGTTATAGAACACTAGGGTTATAGAACACTATGGTTATAGTACACTAGGGTTATAATACACTAGGGTTATAGAACACTAGGGTTATAGAACACTAGGGTTATAGAACACTATGGTTATAGAACACTAGGGTTATAGTACACTAGGGTTATAGAACACTAGGGTTATAGTACGCTAGGGTTATAGTACACTAGGGTTATAGAACACTAGGGTTATAGAACACTAGGGTTATAGAACACTAGGGTTATAGAACACTAGGGTTATAGAACACTAGGGTTATAGAACACTATGGTACACTGGAACACTGGTTTAATGGCCACTCACTGGTCCACTTTACCATCTGCTCAGAGTCTAGCTCATCAGTCAATCAAATCAAATGTATTTCTAATGCCCCTATTTCCATCAACATTAGTCGGCCAGGCCAGGTAGATGTATTTATAAAGCCCCTATTTCTATCAACAGTTGTCAGCCTGGCCAGTTAGATGTATTTTGGCCAGGTAGATGTATTTTGGCCAGGTAGATGCATTTTGGCCAGGTAGATGCATTTTGGCCAGGTAGATGTATTTTGGCCAGGTAGATGTATTTTGGCCAGGTAGATGCATTTTGGCCAGGTAGATGTATTTTGGCCAGGTAGATGTATTTTGGCCAGGTAGATGTATTGTGGCCAGGTAGATGTATTGTGGCCAGGTAGATGCATTTTGGCCAGGTAGATGCATTTTGGCCAGGTAGATGTATTTTGGCCAGGTAGATGTATTTTGGCCAGGTAGATGTATTTTGGCCAGGTAGATGCATTTTGGCCAGGTAGATGTATTTTGGCCAGGTAGATGCATTTTGGCCAGGTAGATGCATTTTGGCCAGGTAGATGTATTTTGGCCAGGTAGATGTATTTTGGCCAGATAGATGTATTTTGGCCAGGTTTTGTTTGTTTCGTCCATCTTCCCTGTTTTTGGGGAGCCTTTTGTTGCGGTAGCGTGTTGCGGTAGCGTGTTGCGGTAGCGTGTTTCGTGGTTGTGTGCTCTGTTTTGTGTGTGTTAATTTATCTATATTTTAGAGCTTTTGGGCTGTTTCCATTTCACCCCATTCTGGAACGATGAGGGTTTATAAGTATGTATGTTTATGCCTCCCTCTCCCTCTCCCTCTCCCTCTCTCTCTCTCTCTCTCTCTCTCTCTCTCTCTCTCTCTCTCTCTCTCTCTCTCTCTCTCTCTCTCTCTCTCTCTCTCTCTGTCTCTCTCTCTCTCCCTCTCCCACTCTCTCTCTCTCTCTCTCTTATTCTCTCCATCACTGTCACTCTCCCTCTCTTTTGCTCTCCTTTTCTTTCTCTCTCTCTCTCTCTCTCTCTCTGCTTATGTGTGTGTGTGTGTGTGTGTGTGTGTGTGTGTGTGTGTGTGTGTGTGTAGTTGGTTGTGAAGGTAACACACATGTCAGTACCTGCCCTGAGGGAGAATGAAAGGCCTCTTCATCATCATGATGGGAAACAAGAACACAGTACAGCAGAGGTACAGCGCCCTTGGACTTCAGCACTGCTACAACCCTAACCCAAACAGACACACTAACCCAGTCTCACCTGGGTAGAGTGGACAGTCCTGACATAGCCCATGTACTGCCATTGATCCACAAACAGTGGACTAGCCAGACTGGCCACTGACAGTTCATGTGGAAACAGCGGTACGGAAGACTTGACATGCTTACACTGTGTCCACTCTGTCCACTCTGAAGGGATCCACTCCAGTCCAGACTCCAGTGACAGAATCTCGGACCATCCATGATCTCTTAGTGGTTCAGGGGGTTTAAGGTGTGTAGATGTAGATGATGAGGGTCTGCTAATAGAGGTCCCATGGCAGGTTTAACAGAGGGGTGAGGGACATACTGCTGATGAAGGGAGTAGACCTACAGGATGTCAGAGAGAGAGAGAGAGAGAGAGAGAGAGCAGTAACCATATGAACTGAAAGAACTAGAGAGAGAGAGAGAGAGAGAGAGAGAGAGAGAGAGAGCGAGAGAGAGCAAAAACCATATGAAGTGAAAGAACTAGAGAGAGAGAGAGAGAGAGAGAGAGAGAGAGAGAGAGAGAGAGAGAGAGAGAGAGAGAGAGCAGTAACCATATGAACTGAAAGAACTAGAGGGAGAGGGAGAGGGAGAGGGAGAGGGAGGGAGGAGAGAGAGAGAGAGAGAGAGAGAGAGAGCAGTAACCATATGAACTGAATGAACTAGAGAGAGAGAGAGAGAGAGAGAGAGCAGTAACCATATGAACTGAATGAACGAGAGAGAGAGAGAGAGAGAGAGAGAGAGAGAGAGAGAGAGAGAGAGAGAGAGAGAGAGAGAGAGAGAGGTAACCAACCATATGAACTGAAAGAACTAGAGAGAGAGAGAGAGAGAGAGAGAGAGAGAGCAGTAACCATATGAACTGAAAGAACTAGAGACAGAGAGAGAGAGAGAGAGAGAGAGAGAGAGAGAGAGAGAGACACTCCTAACCCTGTGTAGCCAGAGCGGGGAATGAAACCCAGACCAGTATAGGTCCAATGGGGGGTGGAACAGAGGTAGAGGAGTGAGGTGGGGGATGCACCACAGGGACTAGACTAGTGATGGAGGCAGCGTAGAGGAGAGTAAGAACTGAAGCCGAGAGAGAGTGTAACTCTTTTTTACACTCTTGCCAATCAGTGTTGCTGACAGTCAGTCTATTATGGTGGCCTTCTGCACTCTCTCTCTCTACCCATCCATCTCTTTATCTCCTCCCAGTTCAGCTCTGACTCTCCCAGGACCCAGTCACCATCACTCTGTCACTCCCTCTAGCTCTCTCTCTCCATCCTCCCCTCTCTTTCCACCCCCTCTCTCTCTCATCCCCCT